>NC_041389.1:383583262-383589167 GCF_002162155.2 Triticum dicoccoides | reverse complement strand
GATCTTGATACAAATCTATCGACTGGCTTCTCTCTCAAACACACACACACACTACCCGGCACAGAAGGAGTAGGGTGACACCTCGATCTTGATACTAATCTATCGACTGGATTCTCTATCAAACATACACACACACACACACTACCCGAAACCGAAGGAGTAGGGTGGCACATCGATGTTGATAATAATCTATCTACTCCTCTTTCAAACACACACACACACACACACAAACACACTCGCTAGTTGTGCCTCTGTGCCTACCGCGCACACTCTCGATACGTCTTTCTCTCCCTCACCCCCCCCCAACAATGACAACAGAAGGGTGATAACTCGATCTGATCATAATTTGTCAATTGGTTTCTCTCTCAAACATTGTGTCTCGGTGCCTCGCTCGGTAGCCCCCTCGATATGTAGACTTCTCGCGCGCGCACAGCTGTAGTGATGATGACGCTGAACCTAGTGTGCCTTGTTTTTACCAGCCTCATGTGATAGTTTTCACCCTGTTTTCTGTTAATTAACAAGGCAACCTTTTCTTTGTTACTACTACAGAATCTGAAATCATTCGGGGCAGACATAAAATATATCACTTCAACCCAATTATAGCAGCAACTATTTTAAAAGAAATTAGCTAGCTGCCCGTGCATTGCACGGAACATCAAGATGCATTTGTATGAGTAGTTTACCTTGTGAGAGAAAAGGCTGAACGAGGGAAGGCCTTATTTGCGAACATGAAGAGATGTGTGGGTATATTTTTGCAAAATTGCCATAGTTTCTTTCCTATCCGTTAGATTTAAATCCGACGGCCTATATTGCAGGATGGCACGCACACCATCATCACCAACTCTGTTTTCTACCCCCTCCGTCCAAAAATACTTGTCATCAAAATGGATAAAAAGAGATAAATCTAAAACTAAAATACGTCTAGATACATTTACTTTTATCCATTTTGATGACAAGTATTTCTGAACGGAGGGAGTATTTGTCTTTTTAGAGATTTCAACAATTGACTATGACCGGACCTTACCAACATACTCAAATGGATACCCCATAAATAAATCAAGGACAAATCTGACCCCTTCCTGAATTTTGGTGTTACCCTCTTTTCTTGGCGGTGCAGTGCCATTTGGATACCCCATAAATAAATCAAGGACAAATCTGACCCCTTCCTGAAAAGACATACGTAGCAAAATGAGTGAATCTACACTCTAAAACATGGCTACATACACATCTGTATGTGGTAGTCCATTTGAAATCTGAAAAAGACAAATATTTAGGAACGAATGGAGTATATATAAGAGTAGACAAGGAGATATATCTCCAGCATGGTCTACAACAAAAATGTGTTGGGCTGGTTAGCGCCGGATGCTCGCAACGCGATAACATGAGTTCGAATTTTGTCTTTTAACTTTAGATTTTTATATTATATATTACTCTACTTATTTAATATATACTTCTTTCGCTACCGTACTGACAGTGGTACCCACGGAGTACTTAGAATATTAAGGATGGACTTGTTTCTTTTTAACTTTCTGTACCAAGCTGTAGCCACCCTGCAAGTCACGTGTACACTGTACATGCAATTAACTTTTTATAGAGGGACAACCATACAGGCAATTAACTCAAATGGATTGGATGTCACTCTATTATTTCCAGCATAAAGGGCATCTCCAACGGCAGCCGGCAAATTTCCTCCCGCTTCCTTCCGCGGAGGACGACATCAAACAACAGCGGCATACAATTTTACAACTCTAACCAACCGGATGAAATTCATGCAAACACGGACTGATTTCATATAAGCATGAAGGATTTCGTATAAAAAAGCCGGATCTTCATATAAACATGATGGATTTCATTACATTTGCATGAACTAAGAGGTGCCAATCCGGCTCTCTTGTATAATTAATACTCCCTCCGTCCGGGAAAACTTGTCCTATAAATGGATATATGTAGAATTATTTTAGTTCTAAATGGCCGCCCACAGATCCCTTTGTCTTCCTCATGTCTGTCAGACACTTGTGGGGTCGACGAAGGTCCTCGGAAGAGACGAAGCAGCAAAGAAACCACCTGAATCCGCGGTCGTCGCCTCGGCGATGGCCTTCATGGGTCCCAAGTGGCGGCAGCCTCCCATGTTCTACTTGTCCTCGATGATGGCGGCGGACACGGAGAAGCTGGCCACCGACTCGTCGCTCTCCATGCACCCGGCTTCTGTCTCTGCCTGCATGGTGCTGCCGCAGGCACGGGAGGCGCGCCCATAGACATGGGAGGCGCGGCCACCACAGAAACTTGTGGCGCGGTACGACGTAGCAGCGATGGTGCCCGTACCGGCGTGCTCACCGCCGTGTCGGCGTGGAGCAACTCGCCACTCCTCATCGAGCTGAACTGGAGCGGCGAGTTGCTGAACAACACGCCTGCTTGGGGAGGCAACTGGCTCCGTCGGGCCAAGCGAGGTTGGTGAAGCACAGAGCGGCCTCGCCCGTATCTGGAGGGCTCGGTGGGCCACCCAGCCAGGTAATATGCCGGAGAACGGCTCATCGGAAGCCATCGGAAGAGTGGAGAAAATGGTGAAGGAGGAGATGGGGGAGTGGCGGAGGGGTGCGATTCTTGCCCGTTGTCTGTCTGGCCTCGTGTAAATAGAGGGAAGACGGTAGGAGCTTGGCCGGTGTCTGGCCTCGTTTAAATTAAGGGCGGAAGGGAGGAGCTCGGCAGGTGTTGCATTTAATTCCGGCCCGCTCATGAACGAACGTGTGGCCGGAGTAGGATTCTCAGTTTGCATGCGGGTTTAACGGAGGGGTTTAATGGAGGCGCCGGGCGTGCAGCGGGCGGTGTAGTACTATTTGATTTGACAGCAGTAATGAGCCGTCAAATCACAAAGGCCCTCGCCTCTCGTGAAACCGACCGAGCTAGACTGCCTCGCCCTCTAGCCTTTTAAAAATTGTATATACTCCACTTTTGTACAGTAGTAGTATCGATGGATTGCGCCATGGAGAAAAACTTGAAATTAAAAAAAAGTGGTACATATAGAGAGCGCTCGTGAACTATGTGTCATACATGGCAATAAATAAAGTACTACATGATACTAATATATGATACATGACGTAGGAGTACTAAGTATTATTAATACAGTTTTGCTAGAACTCATCTAGATGAGATATAATTTGGTCTCATTCATATTTTATAGCCATTGGATGTGATGCTATAAGATGCGTGTGTGCTGACGTGGGTTGTATTAGTTCTTGTGCAATGAACTAACCACTGCATGTCATGTTTGATAGTCTCAAGTCATTAAAAGCATACAAGCCCCACATCTCTTCTTGGTTGATTCCTCTATTTATGTCAAAAAATAAGAAACAACATGAGAGTTAATGCACCATGCCTATGTGTTTACTATTTGGTTTTTGTAAGATGACTTAGTACTCACCTAGACGGAGGGAGTATTCGATTTGACAGCAGGCGACGAAGTTCCCGATACGGCTTTAATGCAGACGAGGGAGGGAGTAGTGGTTCCCGATATGTTGAACGACCTATGCATCCTCCTTCAATTAATACATGAGGGATGTAATGGGAGGAGGTCCGGGAAAAGAGGCTGCACGATGTGAATGCAACGCAGTTTGCCCTCATTGCCCTCATATAAAGGCGCCCCTCCATTCCAATGCATCTACCACACCATACGCACCTAAGCATTTGCCTAAGCACCTGCACTAAGCGCAAAAGAGCTCACTCCAGACCCATGGAGGCCATGCGCGTGAGCGGCCAGCGGCTACGACAGATGGTCCACGACGCCGGCCTGCGGCATGGCGCTGAGGATTGTCTCCAGAAAGTGTTGGAGACCGGCTGGTGGATGGCCGCCGTCGACACCAACTACGACTCTCAGTTGGACCAGATGATCGTTGCCACCAGCAACAAATTCACCATCCTCAAGAAGCTCGTAGACGACATCGCCGTACTCCTCCATCCCGCGCGCCCGGGCTCCTCATTGCCTGCCACCCTAATCGGCCTCCATGGATGGAACCTCTTTCAAGCACTGGTGGCCCTGTGACTGCCCGCCGACGCCACGAAGAATGTCCACCTGGAGGTCGCGCTAGCAGCGAGGCGCCTTGCCCTAAAAGAATTAGTCGACCTACCCATCCACGTGTACGAGCAAATCATGTACATAGGTATCTACAAGGCTGGAAGCCTTCCTCAACCGGCTGGAAGCCTTGGATGCCTTTGCTAAGAAGCACCTCGACCTCGCCACAAAAGTCGCCGCTCCTTAGCCGCTGGTCGGTGGCCCGACGCACTAAGTTGAGGAGGAGGAGGTCGTACGTTCGTGGATCCATCTTTCTTCTTGCCTTCTGTAACCACCACTGCGATCGCATCATCATGGCCTTAATTCTTATTGTGTTGTTGCATTCTCATTCTAGTCAATACCGACATGTGCGATCCCTTTGCTTAATTATATGCATCACTGTAACTATTACTCCATCCATCAATTTATAAGGTGTGCTTACCTTTTCCATCAACTTCGTGCAACGCACGGGCATCTTGCTAGAAACACTAGAATATGTCTATACAATCCGTATGTGATAGTCCATTTGAAATCTCAAAAAAGACAAATACTCCCTCCGTCCGGAAATACTTGTTGAAGAAATGCATAAAAATGGATGTATCTAGAACTAAAATACATCTAAATACATCCATTCCTCCGACGAGTATTTCTGGACGGAGGGAGTATTTAGGTATGGAGGGAGTAATATATTACTCCCTCCGTTCGGAATTACTTGTCTCAGAAATGGATGTATCTAGAACTAAAATACGTCTAAATACATCCATTTGCGAGACAAGTAATTCCGAACAGAGGGAGTAGGAGTATATCAAAACAATAGTGATTTCTTTCAAGTTTGTGAACAAATACTACTATTCTACTACTTTGGATCCATCGCAACGCACGGGCACATTGCTAGTAAAAGGAAAAGGCCTACCACATTCGCGTCGCACCCCCACACGCCCGGGAATCGGGAGTACAACACGGCCCGTCCGGCACAACACATAGCTTAGGAAAGGCGTGTTGCCTAGAATTTTCACTTTCATGTGGGACCGCCATTGAGCAAACCGACACCCTGCCAGCCGCCGGGTTGGAAAACAGAAACAAGGGAAGATCTAGCTGTACCACGGAAGCCAAGAAATTTTGTGTCAGACGGGGCTCGTTGATAGAGCAGGAGCATTCCGTACTAGTACTACTCCTACTAGTACCAAGTTTGTACTCCTAATACTATATTACTAGTACTACCACTATACAACTAGCACTACTGGAAACTGGGAATTTGCCATCTGCTAGCTGATGGCAAAGAACATCTTTGCCATCTGCTTATAAAAAACAGATGGCAAAGAACTGACAGACGGCAAAGAACATGGTTTCCATCAGCCAATTCTTTGTCATCTGCTAGTGGATGGCAAATAATCTTTGCCATCTGCCAGCAGATGGCAAAGAGGTGGGTAGGATCCAGTGCTGTAACGGCCTATCAACCCACCTCTTTGCCATCTGCCAGTAGATGGCAAAGAATCTTTTCCGTCTGCTGGCAGATGGCAAAGAAGTGGGTGGGGCCTAATGGATGACGACGCTGTAATGGCCCAGTAGCCCCACCACTTTGCCATCCGCCAACCGCTGGCTGATGGAAAAGATATGGGCCTTTGCCATCCGCTGGCTGATGGCAAAGAAGTCAGACTATCTCCTCCCCTCTCTTCTTCTAAAAAAATCTCATTCCCTCTCTCCCAGCCCGGCCCCACCCCTCTCTCTCTCCCCACCTCACCCACCCACCACCATTATCCCAAAAGAAACTCACCCAACCACCGCACCCGCGCGCCCCAGCCCCATGTTCCGGACGACGCACACCACCGCCACCGGCCCGCCACCGCCCAGCACCGTCGC
>NC_041389.1:383520217-383582638 GCF_002162155.2 Triticum dicoccoides | reverse complement strand
GCCCGCCCCTGCGCCCGTCCCTCTACCGTCCCAGGCCACGGCGCTGCCCCTTCCCCCAACCCTAGCCACCGCACGCAGTAGCCATAGTGGACTGCACCTTCAGCGCCGGCAGCCGCCGCTCGTCCATGCTGTGAAGCCATCCCTGCCCTGCTCGCCTTCGTCCGCCGCCGTCGCGGACCGTCTCCTCCATCCCCGACCACACATCCCCGCCCTCTTCTACGGCCATCACCGACCGGCTCCTCCGTCCCCGACAAGTCATCGCCGTCCTGCTCGCCGTCTTCCACCGAAGAACCCGGTGGCTGTGTCGATTCTCTGCCTCCCCAACCACCTCTTCCGATTTTGCGAAGGTGATGCCCTCTTTGCTGCCCAACCACCTCTCCCTGTACATGTTCATGCTCTGCTGCTTATATGTTCAGAAAGCTGAGAACCATTTTGAATTATGTGATCTGAAGACCCCCCAACCTGCAGAAAATGTTTTAAGACCCCTGATTAAACATGCCTAGAGCTATGTGATCTACACCATTTTAGCAAATGAGAAATATGATATAAGTGATGACTGCTAAGACAATCCAGCAGGAGCATTAATTTTCTCAGAGACTAGAGAGTGTGCAACAACAAGTTCCTGATTGATTCAGAAATTAGCATGAAAGTAAAAAAAGTAACACACACACACACACACACATACAGACAGAGTATTTTGTTTTGTTTTGATGAAGACACAAAAAATCTGGGATGAGGATATAAATCATTTTTGTTTTGTTTTGATGAAGACACAAAAATCTTGCTAGTTCTATTCTCTTTAGTTTGTACTTTGGAGCACATCAGGAAGCGGCCACACTGGTACAATATGAAAGATCTTGCATTTTGGTATCCTAATTCACAACACTCATTGGTGGATATAGTTTTGTTTCAAAGTATTGGTTGCAACATAAATTTTTTTGGAGATTAGTCTCTGTAGGATAAGACTCCATTTCCATTTTCATAATAAAAATGAGGTCGTGTCCTTTGATCAAAAAAATCTTGCCTATATTATCAACACTTACGGTTATAGTAGTACATATTTTGCTATACTCAGTGTCAACTCCTATATATTCCGCCAGGCTTAGTTGCAATTTAGAGTTGTCCTTTATGTTAGGCCCCCCTTATGTTTATTTCCTAGCTCCGTCGTTGCCTACTTCACATACAGATTGGATATTTAGTTGTATATTTAGCACCAACAAAACCATAAAGCTTACTATAGTATTCATATATATATTTATAGAAGATTAGATCACATTTCTTTATACACACACAAAGAAGAATACCTTTCTATTATGATTATTTATTCATCATTATTTTAGGCATATTAGTATGGAAGCTAGGCTAGTATTGTGGTAGTGATTCCAGTTTGATTCGTTGAAATCTGCAGCTCTTTGTTTCAACTCCGAGGTTGGCGCTGATGTCATTGGTGAGAAAATTAGATGAAAAAAAATTAAAAGCCCCTCAAACAACATCCCACGATAATACCCAGTCTCATCTACCGTCCTCTGATTATTGTCCAGCTTGTTGCACTATCCCATGTGAAGAAGCAATCTATCTGAGAAAGAAATTTTAAGAGGCTGGCCTATTAATTTTAAGAGGCTTTTTAACCCAGCTTTTTCTGTTTAGTGCTGGTTTGGCTTGACTTAGCTTTTATATTTGAACAATCAGGTTCACAAATAGATACCAACCTAGACATGAGCTGGATATACCCTATTTGATTTTATTTTCTCCACTTGAGATTTGCAGGGGAGGTTGCATTGCCCGGAGGAAAGGCAGAGGAGGGTGATGCTGATGATGCAGCAACATCATTAAGGGAGGCAAACGAGGAGATTGGTCTTGATCCAGCCTTGGTCACTGTCGTTTCCTCGCTTGAGCACTTCTTTCCCAAGGTAAGATGTCTATGAGTTCTCGCTTATACCCCTACTGGAAAAAATCACACTGTACAGCGGACAGACTAAGTGCACACTAAAAGGAATGTTAGTTGTTTTTCTTCTTAGACTTCCAAAAAACACATGCATGCAGCCTAGATTTAGGATATGCTTATAGATGTTTTGAGGATTATGTAGCAGGCTTTTCTTTACAGTCCACTTTTGCCGGATAGAATTTATCTTTGTCCCTTTGACACCACGACACCCCCGACACCCGACACCTCTTCGACCTCCTGTTGACCGAAAAGGTGCTCTTCGGCCTTCCAGAGGCCGACGGGGTCATATATTTGTGAATTATGAGTTAAGTCATATATTTTCCAATTTTGTTATGAAAAACATCATATATATTTGCGTTGATCGGGTGGATTTAAATGTGCAGTTGTTTCATCGCTGTGAGGGTCTGGTGTTCAACGACCTCCCCGTGTGTTCGACGAGCTCCGCCCCTGCGTTCGTGGGTGAGCACAAATGACATCTCCTCCTCCCCCCCTTCATTTGCTCTGTTCCGGTCTTCGTGCCGATGAAACTTGCTAGCTATAGGTGTATTCAATCATCAGTATGCGTGACCACTATGCGTCTCCCGTTCGAAAGGGTTACATCTATAAATATGCATTCATTTGCATATTTATAACCATAATTCTTTCAAATTGTCCAACGTTATCCATGGACAGCCCGAGTATGTGTAGATTGGGTTCGTTTTCCCATATGCTCTGCTCTGGATCCGATGCAGAATTTCGTCAGTGCCTCTCTGTTGTTCTCCGGGTACACATCCTCTCTGCTTATTGCCGAGACGTGTATCAGGAGAACAGCCGGGAGGTGCTACCGAAATTTTGTGTCGGATCCGGAGCAGAGCATGGGAAAATGAACCCAATCTACACATACTCGGGTGGGATTAGGACCTATCTTTACCTATTAGCGTCTAGGTTGCATGGACGTAATAAAACTGAGAAACTCTATTAACTAATGAATATGGTTTGCTGAGTTATGTATGTATTTCTTGTGTGTCCAGTAGCTAGGCAAGATGAGTGATCGTGCGTGGATGTACACCGGTCACCCTAGTCAGAAAGACATGACCCCTGAATGGATGACAAAAACCAAGGGGTTTATCAGAGCCGCATTTGCAAATGGACAGAAAACAACCTGGTGCCCCTGTGTCGAGTGCGACAACTATCGTAAGATGTCAGAGTTTGAAATGATCAAACACCTGCAGAAGTGGGGTTTTACGCCCGGTTATACGATGTGGATATTTCATGGTGAGTCTGCCCAACGTTCCAGAGCTGAGGAGGGCCGTCGTCGCACCGACGAGCATGGTACCGGGATGGAAGACATGGTGCAAGACTTTGATGATGCTCGGGATTCGGATGATGAGATGGAGGAATCTGCAAAGGCCTTCAATGATATGTTGGAGTCTTCGAAGCATCCTCTCCACGAGCACACCGAGCTTTGTTAGCTGGATGCCATTGCACAAGTAATGGCTCTGAAGGCTCAATTCAACTTGGGCAGAGAATGCTATGACGCGATAGTGACACTATTTGGACGCTTTCTACCCAAAGGTGTCACGACCGGTTTTCCAATAAAAATATTTATTGAAAAGCCAATCTTTTAAGTCCAGTATGAGAGAAATCCTCCACACTGGCAGACAAATTCTTGATACAATAAGCCAGTAGCATAAAATATATTATAGGGTCGAACTACGGTTGCTCAACCAAATTATTACAAGCACGCCAATAATTAAACATAATGGCGGACACGACACAGGGGTGTGGAGGCATACTACTGACTCGAGGATAGGACGGTGGTGGAAAAACACAGTGGGGAGAGAAATACAAGACTCTACGTCTGTCATCTCATCGAGCGTCGAGGAGAGGCTCGATGAATTTATTTGGTAGCGGAAGCGGATATAATACAGTGACCAAATCCAGGGTCGCACAAGACTGACTGGGACTCCTCTAAGTGTCGGACTCGCTATCGAACTCTTCATCCATGAGATCGCCTTCGTCAGCATCTGGCCAAATCAACAAGCCAGTGAGTACTTTGAAAGTACTCGCAAGACAGTTCGAACGTAAGATATAACAAATGCGTGCATGGATGCAACATGATTAATTCCTTAATGCACAATAAATAAAAATTTGCATAACGGGGTAAGTAAAAAGGGAAACGGCGGTAGTCCGTCTGAAATCCCACAGAGCATAAATAAAGACCGATCGGGTGTCTGAAGCGACGCCTCGAAAGGTGAATAAATAAAAAAATAAGGAAAAGATGCCACAGTCGGGCATCTTAGCGACACCACATAAAGGGCCTTAAAAGAAATACCACAGTCGGGCGTCTAAGTGACGCCACATAAAGGGCTTTAAAAGAAATGCCACGGTCGGACGTCTGAGCGACATCGCAGAAAGGGCATTAAAAGAAATGCCACAGTCGGACGTCTGAGCGACATCACAGAAAGGGCTTTAAAAGAAATGCCACAGTCAGACGTCTGAGCGACATCGCAGAAAGGGCTTTAAATGAAATGCCACAGTCGGACGTCTGAGCGACATCGCGGAAAGGGCTTTGAAATGAAATGCCACAGTCGGACGTCTGAGCGACATCGCAGAAAGGGCTTTAAATTCACCAGTAAATAATACTCATAATAAACATTCAATCCATGAGAATAAACGGGTTAGTCCATCCACAGGGATAATCATTCAACCGGACTTAGCACTCATTCGATTCACCGGAGTCTCTGTCATCAAAGCTAACAATTGATTAGGATAAGATGGAACGAAACTTGACATGGAATAGATGATTTGGAGGAATATATGACTCTGCAGAGTTTGTACAAAATTTTTCCCACAGCCAACGGATTTCCGTAGTCACGAAGGACTAGTTCCGTTTATGGTATTTCGGAAGAAAACACAGCTAACCGGTACACACCCATGCTACCTCCCGATGCTAGGAATCACCCTAGTCATCGTCCAAGAAAAACTTTTGAGACGGGGAGATCACAATCTTGACTAGCATGGGATCAAATTTATATACGCGCGCTCTAAGGGGTGCCCCCCTCTCGGTCCCAACCGGAAACACCCATGCCCCCTGACCGGATGACTGGCTTTAATCCAGGGCCATGGAACCATCATCACGGCCTCTCCTCCTTGGTGTGTACCATGAAAGCGGTTTGCAACTTACTAAACCATATTCCTTGCGGAAAACATGTGGTAGTACAAGGAAGGAAATGATAGGTACTGGACCGATATGGTTTGACACTGAAGTCACATAGTCTGGCGTAAGACTAGCATGCTACAACACTGCCATCGTACCCATCCTCATGCCAAGACACTCATCATATCAAAAGTTCAAACATGCTTGCCTGGTTCAGAGTAGTCGGAGCCTAGCTCGGTGAAGTTCGCGGCTCCGTCACCTCCTTCAGTATCTACGGTTTAAAGAAAATATATGCGCTAACGTAAATACCAAGGAGAGCACAGAAGGTAAACCAAATATTTTTCAAATAAATCTGATAAAAAACTAGACAAAATTATAAAGAGAACAGAAAAAGAATCAATCAAAAATACTTTTCTGATTAAAAGTTATAAGGGTTTTTGTCCAGGGACTTACCTGTAATGAAACAGAAGATTCCCAGGGGCTAGTTTATAAAAACAGGAAACGCTTCGGTAGCGACTACGCCAGCCCGAAGAGAAAACGCATTCTGCCCGAAGGCGCTTCCAGAAAACGATTCGAAAGAGAGAGCAGAGAGGCTGACGGTGGGGTCCCACCCGTCAGGTTCAAATGTTCAAACGGGGCGGCAGAGTTCGCCGGCGCCCGAGAGCCGCGGTGGTCGCCGGCGGCGATCCACGGCGAGGCAGAGAGATCGGAGAGTACCTCCGTGCTCAGGGCACCCTTCCGCGTCAATTGATGGTGGTGGAGTCGGTCGGCGAGCACCACGTCGACGGCGAGCTTTGCTCCGGCGGACGGCGGCTCGGGTGGTCGAGGGGCTCGTCGGAGAGGGCTGCAAAGGTTAAATTGAAGAGGGGTCATGCTCCTGGCAGCTAGAGAGGGTAACGAACGGGGTTTGAGCGCCGGAGATGGCCTCACCAGAACGAATCGGGCTGGAGGCCGAGGCGGGGCGAGGCGGCCGGAGCTGGGGGAGGAGACCTCCTCGAGGTCCCCCTAGTGGCCTGGCGGGGTGTTGGTGAGTAGTGGGGGTGCTGCGTGCACGAGAGTGAGCTCGGGACCCCTTTATATAGGCGGTCCGAGGCGGTTGCCGTGAACGAGGATCACCGGCGAGCGATTACGGTGGCGCAGTGCTCGGTCGGGGTGGTTAGGGGGTCGAGCGTCATCACGGAGGTTCAATGGGTCCGTTTTGGTGTTAAACTGGCCGGGGTTTGGGTGTTAAGGGCGAGCTCGACGGAACGGGGCGGCGCGGGCCCGTCGGCGGCAGAGAGCGCGCTCCGTGCGTGCTGCGCCACGGCGACGGTGCCGCATGCGTGCGCTGGCACGGAGACGGCCACGCGGAGCTACCAGAGGATTTGGGCGGCGCCGAACGGCGTTGCGCCGCCGTTCTCCTCCCTGTCGGCCGTTACGGGGAGCCGGCCGCCGCAAGACACGCCGGCGCAGGCGGGCCAGGGCGCCACCGATGCCAGGGTCGCGCCAAGTGCACGTGTGAAGCTTCGGACAAGCAAGCGAGGCCGCGCGCAACGTGCGAAGTGCACTGTGGCCGCGTGACTGAAACTGTCGAAACTGAAAACTGAATTTAACTGAATTTCTGAAAGTGCAAGGAAAACAGTGCATGCAAGGTGTTCGACAGAATGATCCAGTCATGTAGGGATTTTTCCTTGAGCTGATTTTTGGTGGAGTGGCTTCTCATTGCTCAAATAGGCTGCCTGAATTTTGGTGGAATTTTTGGAGGAGTGTAGATATGAATTTCACCAAATTTGGCAAATCTGGTCCAAACTTGCAGAGACTGAATTTTGAAAATTTTGAAAAGAGGAGGAGTGGATCAAGATGGTTCTGGGTTATGGATGCTAAGGACAATCCAGCAGAATTGGTTTGAGGTCAAAACTCAAATGCAATAGGGCACTTGCTTTGAAAATCTCTCAGGCTCCAAATAATTTTCAGAATTGAATTGAGGGGAAAAATAATTAGAATAAAAATCCAAAACCAGTTTGGATTAGTTGGGACAGAGAATTTAGGTTGATCACAAGTTGTAGGGGAGGTTTTGGAGGGGTTTTACCACATGGGAAAAAATGCCAAGTCATGGTGGTTCCAAGATATGAAAATCCCAAATTTTCATAGAGCTTCACATAAAAAAAATCTCTCCTCAAAACCACAAAGTTTTTGATAAAAACCAAATAAAAATTTTGGAGTGTCACAACACCTACCCCCTTAGGAAAAATCTCGTCCCCGAGATTTCAGCTGATCCTTAAATAAGTGTGGATGCTCTGTCCGAAGAAAATCCTCGCTTTCCCAAGTTGCTTCACTGTCGGTGTGATTGCTCCACTAGACTTTGAAAAACTTGATGGTTTTCTGTCGGGTCCTCCTTTCAGACTCCTCTAATATTCTTATGGGACGTTCTCGATAAGTGAGGTCTGGCTGTATGCCAATGTTCTCATGAGATACTTGTTTCTCTGGGTTGCTTACGCACTTCCTTAATTGAGAGACGTGGAACACGTCGTGAATGTCGGACAAGTTTTCGGGTAAGTCTAGCTGGTAGGCTACAGTGCCTCTTCGTGCTACTATGCAAAATGGTCCAATGAATCTTGGTGCTAAGTTTCCTTTAATCTTAAACCGTTGCAATCCTCTCATCGGGGATACTCTCAAGTATACGAATTCACCGGGTTCAAAGCTGACCCTACGATGTTTCTGATCATAATAACTTTTTTGTCGACTTTGAGCGGTCTTAAGTCGGTCCCTGATTAGCTTGACTTTTTCCTCGGCTTCTCTGAGCATATCTGGTCCGAAGATGCGGCTGTCTCCGGTCTCTGACCAATTTAACGGGGTATGACATCTCCTTCCGTATAGGGCTTCCAAAGGAGCCATTTGCAGGCTGGCCTGGTAACTGTTGTTGTATGCGAACTCGGCATATGGCAGGCTGTCCTCCCAACTGGTTCCATAGGTGAGGACACATGCTCTCAGCATGTCTTCTAAAACCTGGTTTACGCGTTCTGTTTGTCCATCAGTCTGTGGATGGTATGCGGTACTGAAGGCTAGTTGGGTTCCCAGAGCCTGTTGTAATTGCTCCCAAAATCTTGAGACGAACTGAGTGCCTCTGTCGGAAATTATATTCTTCGGGACACCGTGCAGACAGACTATGCGGGAAAGATAAATCCTGGCAAGCCTCTGAGTGGTGTAGGTTGTCTTCACTGGAATAAAGTGTGCTACTTTGGTCAACCTGTCAGTGATGACCCATATGGCATCATTCCCGTGTCGTGACAGAGGTAATCCGACAATAAAATCCATCCCTATTTCATCCCATTTCCACTCAGGTATTTTGTTAGGTTGCAGTAGTCCGGCTGCTCTCTGATGTTCAGCTTTTATGCATTGACATGAGTCGCAACATGCAATGAAAGCGGCTATGTCCCTCTTCATACCGTGCCACCAAAATCTTTCCTGAATATCCTTATACATTTTGGTTCCTCCAGGGTGGATCGAATATGGAGTGCTGTGTGCTTCAGTTAAAACTTGCTGTTTAAGGTCTTCTACGTTGGCACGCATAGCCTTTCTCCGTACCATAATATTCCTTCATTGTCCATGACGAATTCCGAGGACTTGCCCATTCTCAACTTCCTTTTAATTCCTTCAATGCTGGGGTGACCGGACTGAGCCTCTTTAATTTTCTCCACAAGGTGTGGTTGTATTTCCAAGTTTGATATGGTGCCTTCTGCTACCATTATCAAGTTGAGCTTGACAAATTCTTGATGGAATTTGGGCCTCAAGCTGTGCAGATAGTTCCCGTCGGAGCTGGGGTTCCGACTCAGGGCATCGGCCACTATGTTTGCTTTCCCTGGATGGTAATGGATACCAACATCGTAATCCTTTACCAATTCTAACCAGCGGCGTTGCCGTAAATTTAGTTTTGGCTGCGTAAAAATGTATTTGAGGCTTTTGTGATCCGTATATATCTCACATCGATTCCTTGGTAGAAAATGCCTCCATTCCTTGAGTGCATGAATAACTGCTGCCATTTCTAAATCATGAGTGGGATAATTTTCCTCGTGTTTGCGAAGTTGCCTTGAAGCGTAGGCGACAACCTTGCCTTCTTGCATCAACACGCATCCGAGACCCTTTCTGTATGCGTCACAAAATACTTCAAAATTCTTGTGTATATCGGGTACAATTAATACTGGTGCTGTTGTTAATTTCCGCTTTAGCTCTTGGAAACTTTTCTCGCAGGCTTCTGTCCATTCAAACTTCTTATCTTTCTTGAGTAACTGTGTCCTAGGCTTGGATATGGTGGAAAATCCTTCAATAAATCTGCGGTAATACCCTGCCATTCCCAAGAAACTTCGTATGTCTGTTACGCTGGCTGGTGACTTCCAGTCAAGTACGGCCTTGACTTTCTCTGGGTCCACTGCTATACCGTCTTGAGTCAGCACGTGGCCTAGAAAACCTACTTGTCTTAGCCAAAATTCGCACTTGCTGAACTTGGCATACAATTGGTGTTTCCTTAGCTCTCCTAGTACAATCCTGAGATGTTCTGCATGCTCTTCTGGTGTTTTGGAGTATACCAGAATATCGTCGATGAATACTATGACGAATTTGTCCACAAACTTCATAAATACTTTGTTCATGAGGTGAACAAAATATGCCGGGGCGTTAGTTAATCCAAATGGCATCACTGTGAACTCGTACAGTCCATATCTGGAGGTGAAGGCTATTTTGGGGATATCTTCCGTTCGTACCTTCAATTGATGGTATCCTGACCTTAAGTCAATTTTTGAGAATACCTTGGCCTGAGCAAGTTGATCAAACAAATCGTTTATCCTTGGCATCGGGTATTTGTTTTTGACTGTGACCATGTTAAGTGCTCGATAGTCGATACACAATCTCAGCGTTCCATCCTTCTTCTTGGCAAATAAAATTGGTGATCCCAAGGTGAGGAGCTGGCCCGAATGTATCCTTTATCCAGTAATTCCTTTATTTGCTTCTTCAATTCGATCAACTCGGATGGTGCCATTCTGTATGGTTTCTTGTATATGGGGGTGGTTCCTGGTGCTAGCTCAATGCGGAATTCTATTTCTCGATCTGGTGGCATGCCTGGCAGCTCTTCAGGGAATACATCTGGAAATTCACACACTACTGGAACCTTGTTTAGCTCAGAAACGTCCACCTTATTTAATCTCGGTTGCCGGGGTCTTTTTCCTTCCTTGGTTGATACTCTTATTGTCTTCCCTTGGTGGTGTGTGAGAATCACGGTCCTGTTGAAACAGTCGATAAAACCTATATTGGTGGTTAGCCAATCCATCCCTAAGATGACATCCAGTCCTTTATTTTCCAATACAATAAGATTTGCGTAAAACTCCAATCCTTCAAACTCAATGACCACATTCTGACAGTAATTCTGAGAAACTTGCTGAATCCCGGGGGACTTGATTATTATGGATTTCTCCAAAGGAAGCATCGAAAAATTATTTTGCAAAGCAAAACTTTTCGAGATGAAAGAGTGAGAAGCTCCAGAATCAAACAAAACCATTGCAGGTATTGTGTTGACAGGAAACGTACCGAGTACGATATCCGGAGCATTTTGTGCCTCCTCTTTGGTTACGTGGTTCAGATGACCCTTCCTGTGGTTATTGTTGGGATTGAAATTGTTTCGTTTGGGCGCTGAATTATTGCCGCCGTTGTTCGGCTTTGGGGTTGAGTTCCTTGGCTTGGGGCACTGTTTGGCATAATGCCCTTCTTCTCCACAAGCGCAACAAGTAACGCCGGGGCGATAGGTGAATTCCTTGTCCCTTGCATGAAAATTCTTGATTGGGCGTGAGACATTGGATGAGGATTTGTGTGTCCCACCCTTTTGAAAATCTGTCTTGTTTCGGTGATTGCGAGCATGGTTAGTCTGGTCCCTTTTCCGCTTGCGGATATCTTCCAGACTGCGTCTCTCATTTTCCAGAGTAATGGCCTTGTCCACCAGCGTTTTAAAATCAGGAAAAGTGTGCACGACCAGTTCGCTTTTAAGTGCGGGTGCCAGACCGTCAAGGAATTTCTCCATCTTCTTGATTTCAGTCATACGCTCCTCATTGGCGTAGCGGGATAATAGGGTAAATTGACTGTTGTAATCTGACACTGTCATGTTCCTTTGTTTGAGGTCATCAAATTCTCTCTTCTTGATTTTCATAATACTCTTAGGAATATGTGCACCACGGAAACCTTCCTTGAAATCATCCCAGGTTATGTCATTTTCGTTGGGATGCATGTGCAGAAAATTCTCCCACCACGATGCGGCTGCTCCTGTGAGATAGTGTGGAGCATATAGTACTTTCTCGAGATCTGAACACTTTGCAATAATTAATTTCCTCTCCATATCTCGAAGCCAGTCCTCGGCTTCAAGAGGCTTGTCAGTGTGAGAAAATGTTTGAGGACGTGTCTTCTGTAGCTCAGATAACTTGGAATGTTGCTGATACTGTCCATGATGATTCCCCATGTTGATGACTTGGTTCATCATCTCGCGATGTTGTTGCTGACTCTGTTCATAAAGGCGGCACATTTGTGAAAGTGCCGATTCACTGCCTTGTTGGCTTGACTGTCCCTGAGTGAACTCATTGTTGGGTTGAGCATCATAATTTTCCTCTGATGGAATTGGCATGGAGCGAGTCCAAGGACGAGACATTTTTCACTCTGGGGATATATTTTGTAAAACCCATAAGAAAAGCGGAAAGAGTCGCAAAAACAAATCCATAAAATGCATAAAGCTGGCAAATAGAATTAAATAACTCAGCTTACTTAAGAAAAACAAATCGACTTGCGCACCGAGAAGGACTGCTCATTACATATCCTACACGCGGACGGTAATTATACAATACATCACTCAGGATATGCGTACATAATCCTGACATGTTATTTAGGCTAGTGCACTTCTCCAGATCCTACATGATGCGCAAACAGGCTACTTCTCACAATCTATGTACATATCTTACAAAGCGGCACATTACATGTCAGCTAGGCGTACTCAGGCAGAAATGTTGACGACCTCCTTTGCCCTGCCGAGGGCGAGGCGTAGCGAGGTTGGGGACTCGACTTCCTCCTCGCTAATGGGCTCCATACGTGTAGTGTTGCGCAGAGTGGGCGGAGCGGTTGCCAGGGGCGGAGCAACACGTACAGGAGTGGGCGCGAAGGGTGGTGCAGTGCGCACTGGAGTGGGCGCAATAACTTGGTTGAATTCTTCGGTAGAAGGCAGACGACGAGCAGGCGTAAAAGATGCTGATGACGAGACAAAAGTCAGTGGCGGTGCGATTGGTAGGAGCTCCCTCCTGTTGGCAGCACAGCCATGAACTGAGTCCATGCGGGTAGCTACGAAGTCGTCCACCAGGTTGTCGAACGCTGCCTCCAGGGCCCGGAGATACTCAATGAGCATCTCAAAAGCCTCGTCTCGTTCTCCTCTGGGGCAGGAATATGCGTAGTGATAGGTGTAAGGCACATGGCACGGAAGATAACGGTAACGACGAGTCTTCATCACGGGAAGGACATCCCTGAGACGAGCTATCGCCTCGCGGTCTGCCATCTGCATAGCATGCCTCTCTGTAGGCATGGCTCTTCCCACGAACCGGAAGCGGCGTAACTCACCACGCGCTCCCTTGAACTGCACCGCGGCCTGGTGCATGGTCAGACTGTCGTTGACTCGGTGCTGGCAGAGTGTGAAGACTAGGCGCACGGATGGCCCCATCGCGACCTGAACAATGAAAGAAAGAAGCTTGACGAACCCATCGGGCACGTTGGCGAAGGTCTGAGACTCGCAGCTATTGTTGGCCATCTACAAAAGTAGGCAAAAATTCTGCATGGTCAGATCATATATTTATGCTGACTGACAGAAAATGACTACCATTGCAAAAATATAAATTAGCTCTATCAGGCTAATAACCAATTAGCAATCGCACCTAGTGGCTTCCTACAGTCAGCCTGGCTCTGATACCAAGCTTGTCACGACCGGTTTTCCAATAAAAATATTTATTGAAAAGCCAATCTTTTAAGTCCAGTATGAGAGAAATCCTCCACACTGGTAGACAAATTCTTGATACAATAAGCCAGTAGCATAAAATATATTACAGGGTCGAACTACGGTTGCTCAACCAAATTATTACAAGCACGCCAATAATTAAACATAATGGCGGACACGACACAGGGGTGTGGAGGCATACTACTGACTCGAGGATAGGACGGTGGTGGAAAAACACAGCGGGGAGAGAAATACAAGACTCTACGTCTGTCATCTCATCGAGCGTCGAGGAGAGGCTCGATGAATTTATTTGGTAGCGGAAGCGGATATAATACAGTGACCAAATCCAGGGTCGCACAAGACTGACTGGGACTCCTCTAAGTGTCGGACTCGCTATCGAACTCTTCATCCATGAGATCGCCTTCGTCAGCATCTGGCCAAATCAACAAGCCAGTGAGTACTTTGAAAGTACTCGCAAGACAGTTCGGACGTAAGATATAACAAATGCGTGCATGGATGCAACATGATTAATTCCTTAATGCACAATAAATAAAAATTTGCATAACGGGGTAAGTAAAAAGGGAAACGGCGGTAGTCCGCCTGAAATCCCACAGAGCATAAATAAAGACCAATCGGGTGTCTGAAGCGACGCCTCGAAAGGTGAATAAATAAAAAAAATAAGGAAAAGATGCCACAGTCGGGCATCTTAGCGACACCACATAAAGGGCCTTAAAAGAAATACCACAGTCGGGCGTCTAAGCGACGCCACATAAAGGGCTTTAAAAGAAATGCCACGGTCGGACGTCTGAGCGACATCGCAGAAAGGTCGTTAAAAGAAATGCCACAGTCGGACGTCTGAGCGACATCGCAGAAAGGGCTTTAAAAGAAATGCCACAGTCGGACGTCTGAGCGACATCGCAGAAAGGGCTTTAAATGAAATGCCACAGTCGGACGTCTGAGCGACATCGCGGAAAGGGCTTTAAAATGAAATGCCACAGTCGGACGTCTGAGCGACATCGCAGAAAGGGCTTTAAATTCACCAGTAAATAATACTCATAATAAACATTCAATCCATGAGAATAAACGGGTTAGTCCATCCACAGGGATAATCATTCAACCGGACTTAGCACTCATGCGATTCACCGGAGTCTCTGTCATCAAATCTGACAATTGATTAGGATAAGATGGAACGAAACTTGACATGGAATAGATGATTTGGAGGAATATATGACTCTGCAGAGTTTGTACAAAATTTTTCCCACAGCCAACGGATTTCCGTAGTCACGAAGGACTAGTTCCGTTTATGGTATTTCGGAAGAAAACACAGCTAACCGGTACACACCCATCCTACCTCCCGATGCTAGGAATCACCCTAGTCATCGTCCAAGAAAAACTTTTGAGATGGGGAGATCACAATCTCGAATAGCATGGGATCAAATTTATATACGCGCGCTCTAAGGGGTGCCCCCCTCTCGGTCCCAACCGGAAACACCCATGCCCCCTGACCGGATGACTGGCTTTAATCCAGGGCCATGGAACCATCATCACGGCCTCTCCTCCTTGGTGTGTACCATGAAAGCGGTTTGCAACTTACTAAACCATATTCCTTGCGGAAAACATGTGGTAGTACAAGGAAGGAAATGATAGGTACTGGACCGATATGGTTTGACACTGAAGTCACATAGTCTGGCGTAAGACTGGCATGCTACAACACTGCCATCGTACCCATCCTCATGCCAACACATGGCCATTCATATTCACATTCATCCACGTATGGATCATCGAACTCACTCACCTTATTATCACATAAAATAATGTTCATCGGTATGCTCACCAACATGCCATGAAACTAACTAAATGCAAAACATGCCAAGACACTCATCATATCAGAAGTTCAAACATGCTTGCCTGGTTCAGAGTAGTCGGAGCCTAGCTCGGTGAAGTTCGCGGCTCCGTCACCTCCTTCGGTATCTACGGTTTAAAGAAAATATATGCGCTAACGTAAATACCAAGGAGAGCACAGAAGGTAAACCAAATATTTTTCAAATAAATCTGATAAAAAACTAGACAAAATTATAAAGAGAACAGAAAAAGAATCAATCAAAAATACTTTTCTGATTAAAAGTTATAAGGGTTTTTGTCCAGGGACTTATCTGTAATGAAACAGAAGATTCCCAGGGGCTAGTTTATAAAAACAGGAAACGCTTCGGTAGCGACTACGCCAGCCCGAAGAGAAAACACATTCTGCCCGAAGGCGCTTCCAGAAAACGATTCGAAAGAGAGAGCAGAGAGGCTGACGGTGGGGTCCCACCCGTCAGGTTCAAATGTTCAAACGGGGCGGCAGAGTTCGCCGGCGCCCGAGAGCCGCGGTGGTCGCCGGCGGCGATCCACGGCGAGGCAGAGAGATCGGAGAGTACCTCCATGCTCAGGGCACCCTTCCGCGTCAGTTGATGGTGGTGGAGTCGGTCGGCGAGCACCACGTCGACGGCGAGCGTTGCTCCGGCGGACGGTGGCTCGGGTGGTCGAGGGGCTCGTCGGAGAGGGTTGCAAAGGTTAAATTGAAGAGGGGGTCATGCTCCTGGCAGCTAGAGAGGGTAACGAACGGGGTTTGAGCGCCGGAGATGGCCTCACCAGAACGAATCGGGCTGGAGGCCGAGGCGGGGCGAGGCGGGCGGAGCTGGGGGAGGAGACCTCCTCGAGGTCCCCCTAGTGGCCTGGCGGGGTGTTGGTGAGTAGTGGGGGTGCTGCGTGCATGAGAGTGAGCTCGGGACCCCTTTATATAGGCGGTCCGAGGCGGTTGCCGTGAACGAGGATCACCAGCGAGCGATTACGGTGGCGCAGTGCTCGGTCGGGGTGGTTAGCGGGTCGAGCGTCATCACGGAGGTTCAATTGGTCCGTTTTGGTGTTAAACTGGCCGGGGTTTGGGTGTTAAGGACGAGCTCGACGGAACGGGGCGGCGCGGGCCCGTCGGCGGCAGAGAGCGCGCTCCGTGCGTGCTGCGCCACGGCGACGGTGCCGCATGCGTGCGCTGGCACGGAGACGGCCACGCGGAGCTCAAATAGGCTGCCTGAATTTTGGTGGAATTTTTTGAGGAGTGTATATATGAATTTCACCAAATTTGGCAAATCTGGTCCAAACTTGCAGAGACTGAATTTTGAAAATTTTGAAAAGAGGAGGAGTGGATCAAGATGGTTCTGGGTTATGGATGCTAAGGACAATCCAGGAGAATTGGTTTGAGGTCAAAACTCAAATGCAATAGGGCACTTGCTTTGAAAATCTCTCACGCTCCAAATAATTTTCAGAATTGAATTGAGGGGAAAAATAATTAGAATAAAAATCCAAAACCAGTTTGGATTAGTTGGGACAGAGAATTTAGGTTGATCACAAGTTGTAGGGGAGGTTTTGGAGGGGTTTTACCACATGGGCAAAAATGCCAAGTCATGGTGGTTCCAAGATATGAAAATCCCAAATTTTCATAGATCTTCACTTAAAAAAATCTCTCCTCAAAACCACAAAGTTTTTGATAAAAACCAAATAAAAATTTTGGAGTGTCACAAAAGGCCATATAATGCCTGCAAACCTGTACCAGTCGGACAAAATCCTCCGTGTACTTAAGATGCCCTATGAGAAGATAGATACCTGTGAGAATGGATGTGCCTTATTTAGGCTCCAGTATGCAGACTTGAACTATTGTCCCATTTGCAAGTCTTCTAGGTATGTTGAGGTAGACAACGGTATGGGTGAGAAGAGTCAGACCAAAATCCCCATTAGCGTTCTTTGGTATATGCCAATCATACCAAGACTTCAACGTCTATTCATGGTCGAAGAGGCGGCCAGACAGATGACATGGCACAAATTGGGCAAAAGAACCGAACGGGATGCAGATGGGAATCTGATGATGGTACACACATCGGATGGTGCTGCATGGAAACACTTCGATGCATTGCATGATGAAAAAGCGGCAGATCCGTGGAATCCTCGAGTAGCCATCAGGACGGATGGGTTCAATGTGTTTGGTATGATGGAAGCCTAATACAGTTGTTGGCCTGTATTTGTCATTCCACTCAATCTCCCCCCCGGACAGATTATGCAAAGAAAGAACATTTTCCTCACGTTGATAATTCCGGGGCCCAACAATCCGGGGAATAATATGAATGTGTACATGCAGCCGCTTAAGGATGAACTGCAAGAAGCTTGGGATAATGGGATCAAGACATACGACGCTGCTACAAAAAAAAACTTCCTAATGCGTGTGTGGTACATGTACTCGATGCATGACTTGCCGGCGTATGCGCTATTAGTTGGCTGGTGTGTGCATGGAAGGTTCCCGTGCCCCACATGCAAGGCAGCTCTTGAGTTTCATCGGCTGCATGCGGGTGGCAAGTTTTCTTGCTTCGACATGCATAGACAGTTCCTGGATCCTCGCCATAAGTCTAGAAAAGAAAAGAAGAACTTCATCAAAGGTAGAGATGTCAAAAACTCTGCACCACCTGCATTGACAGGCCAACAGACCCTGGATCAGTTAAATGCTCTCGAGCCGGATCACACCTGGACCCACAAGATATGCTTGTGGGATCTACCGTACTTCAAAGACCTCCTTTGCCCACACAACATCGACGTGATGCACACTGAAAAGAATGTCGGCGAGGCCCTCTTTGGTACATTGTTCGGCATAGAGGGGAAAACGAAGGATAATCCTAAGGCCAGAGTCGATCAGGAGGCTCTATGTGATAGACCGCTACAAAACATGAAACAACCAAAAGGAAAGAAGAACTGGGAGAAGCCAAAGGCATGGTTCAATCTTGGAAGGCCTGTTATGAGGGAAATACTCCTGTGGGTGAAAAAGGAGTTGATGTCCCCCGATGTGTATGCATCGAATCTAAAGAGGGGAGCGAGCCGTGAAAAAATGAAAATATTTGGTCTCAAGAGTCATGATTGGCACATATGGCTTGAGCGGGTAATGCCGGTGATGTTGCGTGGCTTTATCCCTGAGGATGAATGGCAAGTACTAGCAGAGCTGAGCTATTTCTTCCGTGTTCTAGGTGCGAAAGAATTATCACCTGGCTTGCTAGAAGAAATGGAAGAGTTGGCGCCGGAGTTGATCTGCAAGTTGGAGAAGATCTTTCCACCTGGCTTCTTTAATCCAATGCAGCATTTGATTTTGCATCTCCCGACCGAGGCACGATTGGGGGGGCCCGTGCAGAATCGTTGGTGCTACGCAACTGAGAGGATGCAAAAGACGCTTCGAGCAAAATGTAAAAATAAACGTTGAATTGAAGCATCGATGGCCGAGGCATTCATTACTGAGGAGGCGGCAAACTTCGTGACAGCACACTACAAAGCCAAAAACCGTCATTTGCATAATCTGAAGCCTCGGTACAATGTTGGCAACCCTAAAAAGGGTGGATCCAACCTCAGCCTATTCAAAGGGAAGCTCGCACCAGCCGGTGCTTATACTCCCTTATTGTTGGATAACGACGAATGGCGGACCATTACGTTGTATATCTTGAACAATCTAACAGAAGTGCGGTTGTACATTGAGTAAGTTCTCGGTACATTGTTTCGCAACCTCTACTTCATTTGAACTGCTCTTATTCCTGGATATTTTATATAGTCGATACGTCGCCAAATTCTTGTATGGAGCGGTTATCCAAAAGGATTCCGTCGAAGAGTATGAGCTTCTGGCAATGCATGGAGGCGGCCACACCGGTTTCATCTCTTGGTTCAAACAAACGGTAATTTCAATTAGACCATTTCATTTCTTCTTCTAATTTCTGGCTAATGCAACAATCCTTTCGTATTAAACTTGTAGGCTAGTTGAGAGTCTATGGACGCCGAATTGAGACAAGTCGCTAACGGTTTTGACTATAAGGTCCATTCATTTGACAAATACGACATCAACGGGTATCGCTTTCGTACCTATGGCAAAGAGCTATCTATGGCCGACCAAAAGTCTACAAATTGTTGTGTCTCTGCTATCGGCGAAGGAGATACCGAGTATTATGAAGAGTTGAAGCAATTTATGAACTTCTATTCTATGATGCAAACCCACCGAACATCGTAGTCTTCAAATGTCATTGGTTCCAGCCAAAAGAGACTAGAAGGACTCATGAACATCTAGGGCTAGTCAAAATCAAACAAAGCACCCATTTGGATGTTCCCGATGTCTATATTACGGCTCAACAGGCAACCCAAGTTTTCTATCTACCGTGGGCATGCCAATGTGATCCAAATCTCGAAGGTTGGGATGTCGTTTATGAAGTGCTGCCACGTGTTAGACCACCTCCCCCCAATGAAGAGGATTATGAACCTCACATTAATCCAGACACATATGAAGGAGAATTGTTCCAAGAAACACGTCTTTCCAAAAAACGTTTCAAGAACCGCTCACCTCATAACATTCAAGTAGACAGCGGCACTGAATCCTAGCCTGAGCAGGAACAAAAAGAGCCGGAACAAGAAGAGGTTACTGCTGCCGATGACCTGTCAATGTTTGACCGATTACATGCAGGAGGCCTTCCAGATGTTGATGAATTTATTGATGATGATGATGAGCATGTCATTAGTGATAGTGATGAGGATGATGCATTTATTGACCCCGAAGCATATATAGACGATGATGATGCATTTATTAATGATGACGATGAAGATTAATATTATAGTTCATGTCAGGTATTCCATTATTATTATATACACATATATTATTAATTAGTTCAAGTTTTAACCTACCTAGCTCTAAAATGAGCTATACTTAGCATTTATTCCTCCAAAATGAATTTGTATGCTTAGCTAGCTCAAAAATGACATAACAACCTTAATTAGCTCAAAAATGACTTTAACCTAGGATAGCTCTAAAATGAGCTATACTTAGCATTTATTCCTCTAAAATGAATTTATATACATATTATTATTCATGTCAGGTATTCATTTTTTTATGTTGTACTAATTTCGTTTACTCTTTGTCATTCCTGGTGTTGACAGATGGTGGGCGCGGGTCGAGAGCGCTCCGGGGCTCCTACCTCGACGCGTTGTGGGAGGGGTAGTTGTGGACGTGGCGTCGGGAGAGGTAGGAAGGCTGCTAGGCCTTCCTCGCCACCACCCCCAGCCGAGTCACCCGACCACAGGGCTGTTCCGTCTGAGATAGAGCCATCTGAGGTGGACCCGTCTCGGACTCCACTTCACGAGCCTCCGGCCAACGAGCCTATGGCAGAGGCGCCTATGGCCGACGAGCCTCGAGCCGACGATGAGCCTCTTGCCGCCGAGTCTTCGCCCCACGAGACTCCGAAGCTCAGAAGGGGTCGCGCTGAGTCGGAGCCGAGCCCATGGGAGGACTGGACGGAGTCGAGTGCACATGGTTGTGTTCAGGGTGGAGACTATAATCCTGATAGCTATAGCAAGGGTGAGTGGGTTGAGGGACGCAAAGTCTACCAGCGTGGTCGTACAAATCTCCCGCCCACCCCGGCGACCCCCGACCAGAGGTGGTTGATTGCACCTAACAGGGAGAAGTAAGTGCATTTACTCTTTTTTTAACCTTTTGCCTTGACGTTTCTTCGAATATCTAATGCGTTAGCCTTGTCATACTGCAGTTCTTGGACACACGAAGATGGTGTCCGCAGGCCCAACACTGTCCTTGGTGTGATTTGTCGCCAGTGCTTCCCGGGGTGGGTCATGTTGCCCGGTGAGGGTCGGGTTCCAGAGCTAGGAATGACCTGGGAGCACTACTTGGCTGCCCCGGCCCCGCCGGAGCATAGGGTCGGCGATGTCGAGTGCGACATGGTGGCCGACATTGTGATCGCCACGTTTTGGGTAATTTCTCCTTTGCCATTTATGTTGTGTTTTCTTCTTTGATTGCATACCTTCTACATGTGTTTTCTTGTTTGAGTGCAGACCTTCTAATCCGTGTTTTCTTGTTTGATTGCAGACCTTCTACAGGTGTGCTGAGGGAAAGGAGGAGGCCGCGGCTCGGGTTATCGACGCCGAGTGCAGGCGCCTACTTGGAAACTTTCGGCACGAGGCTCGGACATAGGTTGTTCGAGACTACTTAGCACAGACTGGTATTAGGAGGAGAAAAGAGAAGTTCCGGGACAAGTATCTGAGTAAGGAGAAGTACATGAAGGTAATTACCTATTCTTAAGGCCTTGTACTTAGTTTCCTTGATTTGATTCGTAGGCGTAGCGCTCAAATTTCTCTTGCTTAACTTAGGTGCCCCCGAGATGGTGTGCGGACAAGATGGACTGCTGGGAGGTGTTGGTGGATGAGTGGTGCTCTCCCCAATGGCGCGTCGCCCACAACATAGCAAAGGAGAAGCGTTTCAAAATAAAAGGTGTGACACACCATCTAAGCAGCGTCGACCTACATGGGTACGGGAAAAACTGGGTATGTGTGGTTTGCTTCATGATTCATGCAAATTCATTCTTTGTGCTAGCTTGAGTCCTTAACTAATACTTTGTTCCTCTCTTTTAGTCAAAACACAACAAGGCTCCAGTGCCAGAGCTATTCGACCTCTATGGCATGTCCAATATTGCACCGTACAAGAAGGCCAAGGCATTCTCCGAGTCTGACCTCGAAAATGCAAAGAACTTCAGCAACGAGGCCTCCCACCACAAGATGGTGCAGTACATTAAGCAGGGGAAGGCGAGGAAAGGGCCGGACATTAACCCGAGCCGGCCTCTTGATCCAGAGCTGGTGATGATATTTGGTGGCGGGAGGTCCCATGGCTCGTTAGCCATTGGTAATGGACTGATACGTTGTAGTAGCACTCTCCCGCAGATCAAGAAGCGCCAAACCAGCTCTGATCCTGAGATACCACCTCGTTTATGACCAGTGGAAATCAAATTCCAGGTTTGTTATGCGGACTCAGTAGCCTTTCCTCCATTACATTGTGTTTGCGACCGTCGATGATTACAATGCTAACGAGTGGTGTTGCAGGCTGCTATTGAGGCAGAGAGAGTGAAGACCCAGGCTGCTTTTGAGGAGAGGGACCGGCAGTTGGCGGAGAGGGACCGACAGGCCGCAGAGAGGGACAGGGAGAATGAGGAGAGGACGGCTAGGCTGTTGGAGGAGGAGAGGAACTGGAACGACTCGGCTAACCGGGCCATGTACAAGCTCTTCGTGGTAAGTTCCTTCTGCATATTAGCTAAGTCATGCACTCAATGTTCCTTTCATTAGTAACTAATATGACTGACTCGTCAAAACCAAATGTGTAGTCCATGTGCGAGAAGAACGGCCAGACCCCTCCGCCGATGCCAGTCATTTCTCTGGCGGGCACGGTGAGTTTCATTTGAATGGTCGTTAGTTACTAGTCTTCACATTTGAGTTGCATCATGCTAACGATACATTGGAAATAATCTTTGGTGCAGCGTAACTCCCGACAAGCATCGACCGATCCTTCTCCGTCTGCCACTGGCGCGACCGGTCCTACACCTACACCTACACCTACACCTCCGTGATGATGGTAAGTTTCCCAAGTGTTTTGCTTCATAGAGTTTTGTTGTGATGCCATGTTGTATCTACACATATCGTGCATAATGTGTGTCTGTTTGAAATGCATTGTATGTGTGGGATTCGGCACCTAGTCGTGTGCCTTTGGTAGCCTTCCATACAGGGAAAAGCCTCCTAGTGGTTCCACTGAGCCATGGTAGTTCGCTACTGCTCCGGAACACATGGATTGACCGACATGTGTCCTTCTTTGCTCCTGTGTGTGTCTCTACGGGGAAATGTCACGAGGTGTATCACCGAAGTCCTTGTAGCTTGCTACGACTTGGTTGCACTCGCTGATGACCGACACGTGCATTGCTGGGTCATGTATGCATGTCCATGTACGTTTGTGCCACCTTGGTTCTATGACTAGTCATGTCGGCCCGGGTTCTCTGCCATATGGATACTAGCGACATAATCATATACTTAGCATTGTTTCCTCCAAAATGACTCAATATGCTTAGCTAGCTCAAAAATGACATAATATGCTTAATTAGCTCCAAAATGACATATTTAACCTAGGATAGCTCTAAAATGACCTATACTTAGCATTTTTCCTCCAAAATGACTTAATATTCTTAGCTAGCTTCAAAATGTCATATTTAACCTAGGATAGCTCTAAAATGACCTATAGTTAGCATCTTTTCCTCCAAAATGACTTAATATGCTTAGCTAGCTCTAAAATGATATAATATGCTTAAGAAATGACATATTTTAGGTCCTAAATGACTTCATATGCTTAGCTAGCTCCAAAATGACATAATAACCTTACTTAGCTTCAAAATGACCTATTCAACCTAGGCTAGCTCTAAAATGACCTATACTTAGCATTTTTCCTCCAAAATGACTTAATATGCTTAGCTAGCTCAAAACTTACATAATAAGCTTAATTAGCTCCAAAATGACCTATTTAACCTAGGATAGCTCTAAAATGACCTATACTTAGCATTCTTTCCTCCAAAATGACTTAATATGCTTAGCTAGCTTCAAAATGACCTATTTAACCTAGGGTAGCTCTAAAATGACCTATACTTAGAATCTTTTCGTCCAAAATTAGTTAATATGCTTAACTAGCTCTAAAATGACATAATATGCTTAAGAAATGACATAGTTTAGCTCCTAAATGACTTCACATGCTTAGATAGCTCCAAAATGACATAATAACCTTACTTAGATCCAAAATGACCTATTTAACCTAGGCTAGCTCCAAAATGACCTATACTTAGCATTTTGCCTCCTAAATGACTCAATATGCTTAGCTAGCTCAGAAATTACATAATAAGCTTAATTAGCTCCAAAATGACCTATTTAACCTAGGATAGCTCTAAAATGACCTATACTTAGCATTTTTCCTCCAAAATGACTTAATATTCTTAGCTAGCTTAAAAATGACCTATTTAACCTAGGATAGCTCTAAAATGACCTATACTTAGCATCTTTTCCTCCAAAATGACTTAATATGCTTAACTAGCTCTAAAATGACATAATATGCTTAAGAAATGACATATTTTAGCTCCTAAATGACTTATATTCTTAGCTAGCTCCAAAATGACATAATAACCTTACTTAGCTCCAAAATGACCTATTTAACCTGGGATAGCTCTAAAATGACCTATACTTAGCATTTTTTTCCTCCAAAATAACTCAATATGCTTAGCTAGCTCAGAAATTACGTAATAAGCTTAATTAGCTCCAAAATGACCTATTTAACCTAGGATAGCTCTAAAATGACCTATACTTAGCATCTTTTCCTCCAAAATGACTTAATATGCTTAGCTAACTCTAAAATGACATAATATGCTTAAGAAATGACATATTTTAGCTCCTAAATGACTTCACATGCTTAGCTAGCTCCAAAATGACTTCACATGCTTAGTTAGCTCCAAAATGACATAATAACCTTACTTAGCTCTAGAATGACCTTAGCATGTTTTACACCAAAATGACTTAGTATGCTTAGCTAGGTCAAAAATGACATAATAACCATACTTAGCTCCAAAATGACCTATTTTATAGATATAAGTTGCATCATAATAATATTCACATTTTAGTTGCATCATAATAATCTTCTTCTTCTAGTCTTCTTCTTCTAACTTTCTTCTTTCCCATTTTACAGATTTGCTTAAGATCATGGAAGCTTGGATTAATGGAGTGCTTGTATTTAGTTTTTGTTTTGACCTTGTGAAACTTGCTACCTATGGATGAAACTGTGTAATATTGATGAAACTATGTATATGTACGGATGAAACTTGCTACTATTGGTAACATGTGTTGGATACATATGTGTTCATGACTATTGGTAATATGTGTTGAATATGCTATATTGGTCATATAAATATATTTGTGTTTAATTTCTGTGAAAATGAATTGATATAAGAAAAAACAAAAATTAAATGGGGCAATATAGTCACTTTGCCATCTACTGGCAGATGGCAAAGAGCTTTGCCATCAGCTGGCAGATGGCAAAGAGGCCACGTGTCATCTACATGTAAAATTTGGGCTGGCCTATTTGGGCTCTTTGCCATCTGACAGTAGATGGCAAACCTCTTTGCCATGTGCTGGCAGACGGCAAAGCATGCAACCTTTGCCATCTGCTGGCAGACGGCAAAGCATGCAGCCTTTGCCATCTGCTGGCAGACGGCAAAGAGCCTGCAGCCTTTGCCCTCTGCGGGCAGATGGCAAAGAGCCTACAGCCTTTGCCATCTGCCGACAGATGGCAAAGTATGCTGTTAGCCTTCTAACGGGGCTAACCCCGTTAAGAGGCTTTGCCATCTGCCAACAGATGGCAAAGCCACAGGCTCTTTGCCATCAGCCAGCAGACGGCAAAGAAGCCTTTACCGACAGGGTTTCAGACAAACTGTTTGCCATTTGCTGGCAGATGGCAAAGCCATTGCCATCCTCGACCATGCCTTTGCCATCTGTCATGGCAGATGGCAAAGTGCCAGATTCCAGTAGTGTAGTAGGTACGTGCACGGCACAACATCGTACGAACAAAAAACGGTAAGATCTTGTTTTGGGTGATTTATCTTTTTTTTCAATCAACATAGTATGAATAATATGATGTGGGGGCACCCATGAAGCTTATGTGGCTTGGTTGCATGGCTACGGAAGGTTAGAGAAAAATAAATAGATAATGTGTTTAGAGTGCACCCCACTAAATAGATATACTTTGGATCCATTGCAACGGACCGGCACATCTATATCTATACCCCCTATATAGTGTGTGAAAAACTTTGAAAGTTGGTCGTTGGATGAAGCCAATCTGACGGTACAAAGATGGCAAATCTGAGCACTACTGGCCGTTGGATATCATCCACAAGATTCTGCCACATGTATAATCTAGAAGACTCCATGGTTGAACTTAATTCATGACTAACTTTGCCACAACTAAGCTTAGGCAAAGTTATTAGTTCTTCAAAATGAGAGCCACGAGTTGGCAAGCCTAAGCGAATCTTGCCACATTTTCTGTGTGTATGTCATGTGGGGCCTTAGTGTGGCTTGCCTAAGGTGTGGCTTGAACCAAACACTCACCTAAGTTAATCAAACTTGCCTAACCTTACATTCCACCAGATTTTGCCACATGTTAGAATCCAGAAAACTCCACATGTAGAAGCATAATGCACAAACCACCAGAATCTCATGCGTGCAATGCACGTGTACCTTACTAGTACTAGTTGGTAGTAGTAAGAAACAAATTCTAGTTTTGGCACGAGCTCATACTGCGGATGTACCACAAGGCCTGCCGCAGGACTTACATTTCCCTCTCGGGGCCCATGGGACCGAACTTCAGTGGCTTAGTGCCCGGCCTATGAGTCAATGACATGCGGACCTTAAATGCGGCTGGACCACATGTCATTCTCATGGTGGTGGCGTGGTTCGTGACTCACTCGTTTGAGATGAACCGGTCGGTGGTGGCGTGGTCGTGGCGAGGGTGCCACAGCTGTGCGTCGGGGCATTACGAGGCGTAGATGGCCACACCGGTGGGTACTACCTGTAGTACATAAGTACTCTAGATGAGGATTGATGCCCGGGACTAAATGTGTCACAGCCGATGGATGAAAATTCAATGGTGCGGGAGTACAGATCGGAGCACAACAGCGGAGCAGGCAAACCGCGTCCAATCGGGTGTGTCTGTGGTAGAAAGTTGATGGTCGCCGCAGTTCAGCTGGCCCGCATGTCATGCACACAAAGGCAGAGGAGCGGTGGGGCCGAGAAGGATGAAGGGCACGTCGGGGGGATGAGGATTCCCTGACGCGAACAATCCTACCATTCTGTCACTGACATGTGGGACCCATAAGCGTGGGTTCCACCTGTCAGCGAAGGAAAGGCAGGGCAAGGCAGTGATAGCCACGTCAGAGGATCCATGTCCACGTCGGGGGACATCGTGCCGTGGGTTGGAGCAGTGTCGAAGGAATCGCGTGTGGGTGTGGCAGTGGTAGAAACAAGAAACGTGATGGTCGCCGTGGTTCAACTTCCATGGACAAGCTGTCGTGTCTGCTGACACATGTATATCAAAACTAGAGTGTTTATATTTCAAGCACGTGAACAAGTATTATTCTACTAGTTTGGATCCATTGCAACGCACGGGCCATCACATTGGTAGTACTAGTGTCCATCTCTATCTCTAGAGTCCTTCCCTCGTTCATCCTTTTCTCTCACGAGATAAACTACTCATACAAATGCATCTTGATGTTCTGTGGAATGCATGAGGATGTTTCCTTGGGGGTCTCTCCAGCGCGGCGTGGCCGTAGCTGCAAGTTGATGCCCCTTGAGATGCCGATGTTGAGGGGCACTTGGATTTCATCCGATGAGCAGGTAAGATGAGTTTGATCACGTAGTAAATGCATTCTAAAGACTACTTTGATGTCCATTTCCTAATTCTCCCCCTGCCCACTGTTTCACAGGCTAGGCTCGGTGCGAGTGGAGATTGGCTTTCATATGTATGGGAGGGTGATAACTGCATTTCATATATATAATTTGGCACTCAAATTTAGCATCTATCGTGATATATCCATCCATTCTTGCTATGAGTTGTGATATATTTGAATGAAAATCATATAAAAGATCATTTACGTGTCACTTGTTTCTTTTGCAGAAAAGTGCGCAAGGCACTATAATCGTCCAGATTTCTACTATGTGGCTAACGAGAAGAGAGAAGGGCTTGTGTGTGACGACAAGAAGTAACCAAAGGGGATAACTATAGAAGAGAGGGGATCTACTTGGGAAGGAAGAAGATAGTAGGAGGGCCCATGTGCAAACATCAAAATCTGCAGGGAGGGGATCAAAATCCCTAGATCGGCTCCAGTCCCCATCGGGCCTGGCATATCTCTCTCTCCCTCACCCATCCTTCTCCAACTCCGGCCGCCGCCACGGCCAGGCCGGCGTGGTGGTGCGCCTTCGCCTCCCATCCATCCACCAGCGCCACCATCTTCTTCTCCTTCCCCGCATCCACCATCATCCATCCAGACCGCCGTCACCAGCGCCACCATCTCCAGCCACCAGCACCACAGCGCCCCGCGCGACTCTCCCTGCTGCTTCTTCTCCCATGCCTCTCCTGTTGCTCTTCTCCTTCCCTCGCTGCTCCTCTTCTCCACGCCCCTGCAGCCTTCCTTCTTCTCCTCAACCTCCTCGCTGCTGCTCCTCCTTCTCTCCAAAACTGCTGTTGCTTCCTCTCTGAATCCCTACTGCTGCTGCCTTTTTTCTCCCCTTGCTACTTCTCCTCCTTCCAGCGCCCCCTTTGCTGCTCCTCTTTCCTTCGCTTGCTCTGCTTCTTCCCCTGCCTTGCTAAAGTTCTCTCCTCACGCCCTCTGTTGCTGCTCCTTATCAACCCCCCTGCTGCCTCTGTTTCTTCTTGAACCTGAAATCTCTCTCTCTCTCTCTGAATTTTCTGTAAGCTGAGATGTAAAACTTTGTAATGTTCAGATTCTAAGAGCACTTGCAATCTGATATATGTTTAGTAGGTACTTGTCATTTTCTGTTAATTAATATTCTGCTAGTGTATGTGTGTGATCTCCTTTGTGTTCATTTGTTGACTTGTGCTTGTTTGGTTCGAATCATTTTGTTGATCTGTGAGCACTTCTTGTAACCCCCTGGTCGTATACATGTGTGGTTATGTGTATATTGTAGTCCCTGTGTTAACTATGTGCATGTGAAACTATATATGTATGTGGTGTGAAACTTATATTTCCCAGTACCATACTACTTGTGCATGTTCAGCACTATGATACATCTTTTATTTCTAGTTCATATATTCCTCCTATGTACTTGTGATATGTACGTGCTTTTGATGTGAATCACTTCTGTCCTTGTCCCATTATCTTTGTTTTGTGTTTTTCTTCTTTTATATAACTACTAGTTATATTTGTGATCATATATTAGTACTTTCTTTCTGTCGATGTTGATGTTCTGTGTGTTTATTTTAGTTTCTCAAGTAATATGAAAATACCAAAAAGACAGAGAGTATAATCTGAACCTTCCTTTGCTTCTTTTCATTTTCTTTTGTCGATGATTTTTCCCGAATGATCTTAGTTAGTCTAGATTTAGTATTCTGCTTTCATCACCCAATATTGTGTTACCTAGATTTAGCCGAGCGTTGTTGCCGTCGCCTAGTCCCTGTGGAGAACACGACATCCGTAGTTTGGGCATAAAAACCCTACTATATTACAAACGATCATTTTGGCGCCGTCGCTGGGGACTAGTGTCGAGTGACCGTGTTAGGCTATAGACTAGTTTCTTCTTCTTTTTCTATTTTGTGCCATATATTTGTGATATATCTCTAACTCCTAACCCTTGTTCTAGATTATTTCCTCTTTGTTTTCTTTTGCTTTTTGCAGGTTAGAACCATCTTCTCGGATATGGCTTACTATTCAGATCATCATGCTTATGCGAGCAACTCTACAAACAGCACGGAAAGTGTTCAAGAACTGATAGGTAAGATTTCCCATCGACTAGATGATTTAGCTCGGCAGCGAGAAGTAGTTTTTGAGGATAGGACTAGCTCTTATGGTCCTTATTCTAGAGGCCATCCTTATGTTGCTCCTACCTGCCATATTTGTGGATTTCAGGGCCATTCGCCCGCTGAATGTCAGCGTGGTTACTCCCATCCTCCCAATTGTTATGGCATGAGCTTCGCCCCACAGCCTAGCTCATACCAAAACAATTACTCATATGGGTGGCCTGAAAACCCGAATATGTCATATAGGAGAAACAACCCTGAGATCTCACCGTTTGCTTCTAGTAATCATATGCAGGGATTTATGTATGAAGAGGAGAGCCACAACTATGCTCCACAACAGTCTTATTCAGCTCCTATTCATATACCTCTGCACCAGGAGATGTTGCCAATGGAGTTAAATGGTCCTCCATTTGGTCAACCAACAACTCCAGCACCTGTTGTGCAATCTCATGTGCAAGTGCCCACTCAAGATGAGTTCGATCACATAGACGAGCTCACACTTTTGAGTCTCGAGTTCACTTGGAGTGCCGAGGATGATCCTATTAGCAAGGTGATACTTGAGGAAATGAAGAAGATTAAGAGTGGAAAGGAGCTAGTGGAAGAAGTAAGGAAGATTGAGAAGAACATCAACGCTGGAAGTACTATCTCTTCCCTCCTTGAGTTGAGTGTGGCCGAGATTCCCCTTGATACATGTGAGGTTCCAACACCGTCACATCCAGTTGAGCAAGATAGCAAGAGTCCTGAGGAAGAAAGACCTCAGATTGAAGAAGATGAACTAGAAGACAAGGAACAAGATGGTGAAGAGCTGCAATTCCCAAGTGATCAAGTTGAAGACTCATCATCTATTACTCCTGAAGAAGTACAAGAAGCTGCTGTAGATGAAGATGAAGAACATGAGATTCATTTGCCTATTGTCATACCAGAGCGTCATGTGTCAGGTTTACCCAATCCTCTCAATGACATGCGTCCTTATGATTCCTTTGCTTCTACCTTGCATTGCATGATGCCATCTGTTAAAGTAGATTAGAAAAAGTATTTGCTTGGATATGATCATATATACCCTGTTAGTGGCATTACTCACATTAATGATGATCACAGTTACTTTCCTCGTGCTAGACCTATGGTTAATGAAACATATCATTCTTATGCTAGTCTTGAGCTTAATGAAAAATATCATCCTCATGTTAGTGTTGACTTTGCTAATTTCTATCATCCTAAACATGTGCTTTATAGCTATGCTTATGTAATTGAATATTCGATTGATGACTTGGAGGGTATTATCCCTACCACTTGCATTGTCTCTTTCGTTGAGTGCTCTTTCAGGTTTTTGCTTGTGCACGATCCATTGCATGCTGACCAGGTTCGAGGTGACATTCCTTGGGACCCTGGTGGACTCTGAGCATGGGGATGAGGAGAAGCAAGGGGCACATACGAAGAAGAGTGAAGCTGGAGCATGCATGAGGATAGGAAAGCAATAGGAGAGGAGTCACAATGCACGAGGAAGCAAAGGAGAGGAGCTGCAGTTGGTGAGGTGATCGAGCGAGTGCTACTTCCTATGAAAACCCGGTGAGCTGTTTCATGACCCATTCCTAGTATATCATCCATTGATACATGCTGAAATCAAATGTTATTTGGGTTGCTTAAGCCATGTCTTAAATGTTGCCCCACTGAATTTTACTTGACATATGGTGCTTGATGAGAATATGTGAACTGAGTGTTGAATGCCTGGTAAACTAGTGATCTTTACAATGCTTGCTTTGCTGAAATTAGTGAAAGCTATTAGTTTTGAGTGCTCAAATCCCTAGTACACTAGAAAACTTAATCATTTTCTGCTTTTACCTTGATACGCCTAGATCACCATGTTTAGATGCTGAATTTGTGCTAAGTGTGTTCCCATTGAGAGCAATCACCTAACCATTATGGATTAGCATGCTATGTTCCCTGGATCGGTAGCATGTGAACCAGACATGGAGAAGTGATGATTCCTGTTTTTGTGCTTATGCGTTGTTCATTTAAGATAAGTAATAATGAATAAATAAGTCTGACTACCTATAGTAGCATGTCATGTTCCCGGGATCGGTGGCATGTGAAATCGGGTTAGCTTGGGCAGTAATTAATAAAAAAATGTAATTGTTGAACCAGGTGTATACCATGTTCTCGGGATCGGTGGTATGTTCCTTTGGGGAGACAAACAAAAAAAACTAATAATTGGTCGAGCCACGTGTATACCATGTTCTCGGGATCGGTGGTATGTTCCTATGGTGAGACTAATAATAATATAATCATTGCTTTATCTCTGTAAATAAGTGATTTGATCACAAGATTTAATTCTAGTTCATTTTGTTCTTGGGATCATGCTCTCTTTAGGAACCATTTGGCGCAGTCATCATATAAACTTGTTGATCTTCTCTTATCTCTGTAAAAGTTTAAAATGGTCATGCTTACTAGTCTCCTACTGCTTTGTAGCACTCTAACCATTAATTTTCACTAGATAAGTGTGAAGCATGCCTTGTTTGGAGATCTATTTTACCAGGACATTCCTTACTCAGTTTACTGTTCATTATCTTGCCTTTGTCATATTCCTTTGCTTGAGAACAAGCAAAGATTTAAGTGTGGGGCAACTTGATAAGTGCATTTCATATATATAATTTGGCACTCAAATTTAGCATCTATCGTGATATATCCATCCATTCTTGCTATGAGTTGTGATATATTTGAATGAAAATCATATAAAAGATCATTTACGTGTCATTTGTTTCTTTTGCAGAAAAGTGCGCAAGGCACTATAATCGTCAATATTTCTACTATGTGGCTAACGAGAAGAGAGAAGGGCTTGTGTGTGACGACAAGAAGTAACCAAAGGGGATAACTATAGAAGAGAGGGGATCTACTTGGGAAGGAAGAAGATAGTAGGAGGGCCCATGTGCAAACATCAAAATCTGCATGGAGGGGATCAAAATCCCTAGATCGGCTCCATTCCCCATCGGGCCTGGCATATCTCTCTCTCCCTCACCCATCCTTCTCCAACTCTGGCCGCCGCCACGGCCAGGCCGGCGTGGTGGTGCGCCTACGCCTCCCATCCATCCACCTACGCCACCATCTTCTTCTCCTTCCCCGCATCCACCATCATCCATCCACACCGCCGTCACTAGCGCCACCATCTCCAGCCACCAGCACCGCAGCGCCCCGCGCAACTCTCCCTGCTGCTTCTTCTCCCACGCCTCTCCTGCTGCTCTTCTCCTTCCCTCGCTGCTCCTCTTCTCCATGCCCCTACAACCTTCCTTCTTCTCCTCAACCTCCTCGCTGCTGCTCCTCCTTCTCTCCAAAACTGCTGCTGCTTCCTCTCTGAATCCCTACTGCTGCTGCCTTTCTTCTCCCCTTGCTACTGCTACTCCTTCCAGCGCCCCCTTTGCTGCTCCTCTTTCCTTCGCTTGCTTTGCTTCTTCCCCTGCCTTGCTAAAGTTCTCTCCTCATGCCCTCTGCTGCTGCTCCTTCTCAACCCCCCTGCTGCCTCTGTTTCTTCTTGAACCTGAAATCTCTCTCTCTCTCTCTCTGAATTTTCTGTAAGCTGAGATGTAAAACTTTGTAATGTTCAGATTCTAAGAGCACTTGCAATATGATATATGTTTAGTAGGTACTTGTCATTTTCTATTAATTAATATTCTGCTAGTGTATGTGTGTGATCTCCTTTGTGTTCATTTCTTGACTTGTGCTTGTTTAGTTCGAATCATTTTGTTGATCTGTGAGCACTTCTTGTAACCCCCTGGTCGTATACATGTGTGGTTATGTGTATATTGTAGTCCCTGTGTTAACTATGTGCATGTGAAACTATATATGTATGTGGTGTGAAACTTATATTTCCCAGTACCATACTACTTGTGCATGTTCAGCACTATGATACATCTTTTATTTCTAGTTCATATATTCCTCCTATGTACTTGTGATATGTACATGCTTTTGATGTGAATCACTTCTGTCCTTGTCCCATTATCTTTGTTCTGTGTTTTTCTTCTTTTATATAACTACTAGTTATATTTGTGATCATATATTAGTTTCCTATTTGTCGATGTTGATGTTCTGTGTGCTTATTTTAGTTTCTCAAGTAATATGAAAATACCAAAAAGACAGAGAGTATAATCTGAACCTTCCTTTGCTTCTTTTCATTTTCTTTTGTCGATGAATTTTCCCGAATGATCTTAGTTAGTCTAGATTTAATATTCCGCTTTCATCACCCAATATTGTGTTACCTAGATTTAGCCGAGCGTTGTTTTCGTCGCCTAGTCCCTGTGGAGAACACGACATCCATAGTTTCGGCATAAAAACCCTGCTATATTACAAACGATCAGAGGTTACCAACATCAATTTGCACAACATTTACAACGGTGACACCGTTCCCGTAGAACCTTTGTCCAACATTGGGATTAGCCATGCAATGGGCCACCGCATGAATTGGTATGATGGAACCACGGTGAGATTGGATAAGATAGCACGAACCTTGCACATGGCGGTCAAAGGCGGACCATGCTGTCTGTGGATGATTTGTTGCCGTACGAATAGGAAGAGGCTGTGCTCCACATCCTATGATATACTCCCTCTCTCCCAGTTTATTTGTTTTGAATCTTTTTGTTTTATAAGTTTCAAATTCAAATTTAGAGCTCCCCATCACATGTTGAGATTACAATGTCCATTAAATCGTTGCATGCATGTATAGTAAAGAAACAAATCTCGCATTTGGCACGAGTTCGTGCTGCGGGAGCACCACAAGCCCTGGCGCAGGAGTTACATTTCCCTCTCAGGGCCGTCGGGACTGAGCTTCAGCGCCTTACTACAATTACCTTTGAGTCAATAACATGTGGACCTGATAGGTGACTGGTCCACATGTAATGCTCCCGAAGGCAGAGGGGCAGTGGGGCCAAGAGGGGTGAGCTGCAAGTCGGGGAACGTGTGGTTTCATGGGTTCGAGCAGCGTCGTGGGAATCACGTGTGGCTGTGGTAGAAACTTGATGCTCGCCGCATTTTTGGTGGCCCACATGTCATGCACACAAAGGCAGAGGGGTGGTGTGACCGAGAGAGGTAAGGCGTACGTCAGGGGGCGTGGTGTCGTGGGTTGGAGAGGCGTGGTGGGAATCATGAGATGAAACATGATGGTCGCCGTAGTTGAACTTCCATGGACAAGCTATCATGTCTACGGACACATGCACTGCATACCGATCACTGGAAGGAGTAGCAGAGAAAGCTATATATGCGGATAAATAGTTCCTTATAGTCAAGCGGACCCACGCTACTACTCTGTTCCAAAGACATGCACACCATCAAAATAGTCAATCTATATCAATATACACCGAGAGCGAATAATTTTTTTTACAAGAGAGGAAATAGTTCATCCATCCATAATTCCCTCCTGCTGGTGGAGCGTTTTCTTCTTCTTCTTCTTCTTCTTCTTCTTCTTCTTGTTCTCATTCTCTGTGGGAGATGGCTTCGCAACAAGCTCTTGGGACCATGCAGCTATCTCGAAACTCACACAGGCATCGAGGGCAGCATAATTTATTCGCTCGTACGTCAAGGGATAATTCTCCCATCCAGACGACCTTAATGCCACCGTCTCGTCACCCTTCTGAATATTTGTACCAAGCAAGAAATTTGCTACCTCGAAAAGGGATGGTGTCTGTTTAGCACAATCTTCTACAGGAATTTTGATTCTGGTTTGTAGGCCAGTGATGCTTTTCAAATCAAGGTTGTACGGCTCCAGCTTCTATTTGTCCCCTTCGATGGCTGCCCCACAGAAGTATACGTCCTCCCGAGACAAGAAATCATAAATCTCACCTCGTCTAGAGGGCGAGTGTATGATGTGGTACACCAAAACATCATCTTCGAGGCAGAGCTGAAGGACGGCGGTGCGCTGGATCTTCCTAGGGGCATGCTCCGTGTACTCTGCGTCGAGACCGATGACCCTCGTCTCTACCTTTTTGAGGGAATTGGATACATTGTTGATCCACTACCGAACAACCCTTCGATGGACGGTGACGGTGGCAACTATGCGCATCGAGCCTTCGATGAGGACATGTTGGACGCTCAAAACCTGCATCTCGATCTCTTTCGCCATTTGGAACCGCTGGAACGGAGGGCTATGGTTTGGAGAATTAGATTAGATGGCTAGTCTAACTGAAGTAGTAGATGATTATTTAAAGAGGTTAAAACAATGTGAACACAGTGGGGTTTGGATGCAAATGAACACGAAGGGGAGGTGAAGAAGCTGAGGAGAATCGGTTCCCGATGGAGAAGTAAATGGGAGAAGTGGCGTGCATGCAGTTGATTAGACGGCTAGGGAGACTAAATGAAAAGGCTATGCGGGTAGACTGATGAGTCGTACCTGTTCGTGTACGTGCCCATCCTTCCTGATAGGTGGGACCTATGCAAACAGATAAAAAATGTGTCGTAGCTTTTTTTTTAGCGCGTGAGTGGGAGACACAACATTCTCTGGTTAAGGAATACTCCCTCCTTTCCAATTTATAGGGCTTAATTCAAAAATCTCACCAACCAAGATAGATGGTGAGTGGTGGAATATTTTTTGTAGTTTGCAAAAGCACCTAATTAATGCTCTTGTTTTTCTTAAAAAATTATGTTTATCAATGCATTAATTGCAATGCATGCATGCATAAAGTACATGCATTGGTCAATTTTCTCTTAATACTTGCATGCAATGATATCATGCACCTTGGAATCTGAACATGTGATGGGGAACAACCAAATTGAGCCTTATAAAATGGAAAAACTAAAATTTTGAGATAAGCCCTATAAACCGGAAAGGAGGGAGTACTCCCTCCATTTAGGTGAGTATAAGTCATCTTATGAAAATTAGGTTTTCCCAAAACCTTTAGGCGTGGAGCATTAACTTCTTGCTCAATCCCCTCCCAGCCTCGTTAGCCAGCGTTCTCTTCCTCTACTGTCGCGTTCTACCTTTCCATTTTTCCACTTCTCAAGTGTGGAACGATCTGCATGCCATCGTTGATGCACTAGAATGACCACTGCATGCATCGCGGCAGGGCGTTGATTGGGCATGCATGTGAATTTGGTTCTGCTCGCAATATGGATGATACCTGAACAATGAAGTGAACATGCATGCTAGCACGGGAGACCTATTTCCTCTATACAATACTGGAGTACTCATGTTCCTACTACTAGTAGTAGTAGTACAACTGTGGTACACTTGATGGTCAAAATACTATTCATCCAGTCCTCACAGTGAAGTGACAACACCCTGCGGCGTGTTTGGGTTACCAAAGTCAGCCTCACCCTGTGCACTTTGCAGTCTGTCACCGCCGCTGTACAGCACATTGGCGCCTCGCCTCGTCTCCCTCTCCGCTCCCATAGCACCACTCCATCACCATCTCCGTCTCCGTCTCCATCTCACTGTGCCCCCGTGAACCGTCGCCTCACTCGCCTGCCCCAGTACCACTATTCCCTCGCTAGCCACTCTAGCACCAACATCCTTCTCCCCCGTAAATCAAGCCCCCTTCCAAACTCCACCATGGCCGAACGCGAACCGCGCAGCATCCATATGAGCCGCGATTGGAGAAATCTCCCCAGTGACATCCTCGACCTCTGTTGTTCGTGTATGGATATGTTGACCGCCATGCGGCTGGCTGCATGCTCGAGGGACATGCACACGGCCATCATCGAAGTGAGGCCTAAGCTTTTCAAGACACCCTGCTTGCTGCTATCTGGTCTTGCGAGATTGGCTCACCATGATACGGAGGCGTGCATGATGCCCCCCGACTTCAATCTGATCTGGCCGAAACTTCTTTGCAGGTATGTAGTGTGTCGCCGTACATCATTTCCCTCTACATCGATCCGATCACAATCACCCGAAACTTCTTGGCAGGTATGTACTGGGTCGGCATGAACTCCCACTGGATGGCTGCCTTTAGAGAAGATGGTAAAAAGTTGGTGCTCGTGAACTTCTAGACCTCCCATGAGATTATCCTTCCTTTGTTGGATTATATAGAGTATTACCATCGCTGTCGAAGTCATCTAGATTACTACGTCAGTTGGACGGACCTTGTTTTGCAGAAGATTGTAATTTTCCAAGTGCCCACACGACATGCGAATTACGCATACTTCAAGCTAATTGCCTTGTTCGACCGTGGACTCACATATCTTTACGCCGGTGCCTTCTTTAGCTGGAGACAACTCGGCTCCTAGTGGATCATCATCAAAGCTGATACACACTTCTATGATGCTAGTGAACACAATGGCATCATCTACACGATGGACAAAGAAGATGGCACCACATATTGCTAGGATGGCGCGTGTAAGTTGTTTCCGTCTCATGTTAATGATGATGCCATGACACTATTTGAACTTTTTGTGATGATTGGCATATCCCTGTTTGAGCAGAATTTGAGTAGAACTATGGAAATGTATTAGAGACGCCGTAAATCAGCTATATTTGGAATGAGTTAATTCATGTGATTGTGACCATGTCATTACAGCGAATTTGTACCCTGAATAATCAAACGGTTAGGAATATATGGATATTATCCTTATTTTACAGTAATCTATATAATACTACTAAATATGAGTGTGTATCAATGGCCATGTTAGTTGTCAGCGTTCTGGGAATGGGGGTCCCCAGACTTGCCTGCCTGCGGCCTGCGTCGTGGCTCAAGTGGGGGCCCAGTGCGGCCTAGCTTCATCAGCTCAAGCTCAAGACCCTCGCGAGGGGCCAAGCCTTGTGGGGCGGACCACAGGAAGCTTCCTCAGGAGCGGCCTCATCAGGCAGGCTCGCGAGGAGGCGGAGAGATCAAGGCAGGGTACCTCGCAAGGAACCCGTTACACAAGCCATGACGATCGAGACCAGGCGAGCGCCGGCCTGCGAAGTGTCCTTGTTTCCCCTTCGGTGCAAAGGGGGCAAGCACGGGCCAGGGCATGAGGCAAAGGTTACCATTTCGGTGCAACAAGACCAAGACCAGCAGAACGGCAGGATGGAGGTCATCGTGGAGCCCAGGACGGCGTCATCGTCAGAACCTTTGGCAGCCGAAGACCAACTTTAGTCAGGATAAGTGTACTAGATGTTCCCCTTCAAAATGGCCAATTGTTGGCGCCCTTCCCGCTCATTATTGGGGAACAGGCCCAGGGCCTCCCTCTATAAATAGGACTAGCCACCACAGAGTAGAGAGAGAATCCAGATCGCGCATAGACTAGAGAGAAGCAACTGAACTCACCCAAGCAGTTCATCGCACCAGCTCAAGAACAGCCCCTCGCGAGGCTGTTCTCCCTTTGTATTATCCATCATCAGCCCCTGAGGCAATCCATCACACCACACACTGGAGTAGGGTATTACACCATAATGGTGGCCTGAACTAGTATAAATCTTGTGTCCCTTGTGTGTTCTTCTTTCTAGCTTAGATTCCTTGTGAGCGTCGAAACTTGAGCTGGTAGGGGAAAGATCTTTGTGCGCACCCCAGTGTTCGAACCTCAAGGTTCTGCCGGAACCCGAAATCCGACATTAGTTTCCTCATTTTCATGATGTAGAAACATGCACCACACTGTTGGTTTCATCTAACCATACATTAGGGAAGTAAATGTTGTCGGATTTAGGGTTTCGGCAGACCCTTGAGGTTCAAACACTGGGGTGCATGCGGAGGTTTCGCCTTCTACCTACCTGTTCCTCACCGAATCGCTAGGATCTAGACTACGAAAAGAACAACATAAGAGACACAGGGTTTATACTAGTTCAGGACACCATTGTGGTGTAATACCCTACTCTAGTGTGTGGTGTGGTGGATTGCCTCTTCGGCTGATGATGAACAATACAAGGAAGAACAGCCTCGCGAGGGTCTGTTCCTGTGGTGGTGTTGTCCCTTTGGAGGGGTTCCTTCCAGATGCCTAGATACTATGGTGGCTAGTCCTATTTATAAGCAATGGCCCTGGGCCTCTTACAAATATTGAGCGGGAAGGGCGCCAACAATTGGCCATTTTGAAGGGGAACATATGGTACACTTATCCTGACTAAAGTTGGTCCTCGCCTGTCAAAGGCGCTGGTGGTGACGCCGGCTTGGGCTCCACGGTGACCTCCATCCTGCCGTTGGACTGGTCTTGGTCTTGTTGCACCGAAATGGATGCCTTTGCTTGATGCTCTCGCCTGCGCTTGCTCCCCTTGCGCCAGAGGAAAGAAGGACACTGCGCGGGCTGGCGCCTGGCTGGCGCCCTTGGTCGTCATGGCTTGCGTCATGGGCACCTCACGAGGTACCCCGCCTTGAACTCTCTACCTCCTCGTGAGCCAGCCTGATGAAGCCGAGCCTGAGGAAGCTCCTTGTCGTTCACCCCGCGAGGGTCTTGAGCTTGTGTTGATGAAGATGGGCCGTGCTGGGCCCCCTTTGAGCCACGCCACAGGCCGCAGGCAGGCAAGTCTGGGGACCCCCATTCCCAGAACACCGACAAATGTGCATATGGAGAACTCTATATTTTGAAGTAGTGAAATCCTGCAATGCTTACCATGTGTACATACCTATATTCGCCCTTCAGCAATCAATGGCTAGAATAATATCCTCACAAAATTTTTGCCCATAGAACACGAGTATATAACAATGCATGGTCTATTAGTTACCTTGAAGAATTTGTTTGTGAGGACAGAACATGATTACATAACAAGCATGACATGGTAGTTTCCCGTGAAGAATCGATTACGAGATAACATGAGTATAACCATGCATGGCACTTCTATATTTGCGAACCCAGTATACATTTCCCTGTATTTTCCTCCTAGTTCCAATAGGGACATATCAATGCTATTTCTTGAATTATCCTACTCATACTCTGAATAATGCTGATCTTACATTAACAATGCCTGTCCTTTTTTATATGATGCATTGTCCCAACAGTTACTGCCCTTTGTAATCACACCACCTTTGCCAAAAACCGGGAAGCACAATTGGTTCCTCGCTCGACCAGACAACGGCAAAAGACTGATGATCATTCAGACACATGAGCCGAAAAAGTGATATTGCAAAAACCCCCACTGTATACAAGCACCGTGTAATACGTGAGTATGCGGATAGTGGCTGTTATGTCTATGAGCAGGATACTAGCTTGTTGGGGCCTTTAGGATTTTTTAGTTGGAGGCGGGTAAACAGCCTTGGTTCACACTGTCTGTTTCTTGGAATCAATTATCCGATTAACCAGGAGATCACCGTTGGCAAGGACCTTGATGGCAGAGAGGCTCTGTTTGCTATGGAAAACTGTGTCTACACGGCGAGCCCTAGGAGTTCGGGAGCAAACTCCCTTGATTGTCAACAATACAGCCTGCAGCCAAAAGAAGGTGAGAATGACAAAGGCATCTGGATTAACTTTGATCCTTGGATGTCTCAATTACGATAGTGATGTAGTTCAAGCCTTCAGGTTGATAGGCAATTGGGCTGTTGCATCGAAAGGGTGGAGTACTGGTGTCTACGGATCACTGGTCGCTGAAGCGGGGCTGCAAATTATGATGGTGTTGGATCATCTCTTCGAATGACTTTGTTGTCCTTGCTGCTGGTTCTGGATGTGTAGTTCTTTCTTTTGTTATGCATATTCCTTGTCATTTGGTCATCCTCGTCTATGTCACTCTTACTATGTAATAGTTGCTTCTGTTTAGAATGTCATTCTCGTCTGGATCACGAGAGTCTGAGCGCTGCAGATGGGTGCATTTTGGTGGTGTAGCAAGACTTCATATGAACTATCATGTCTTGCTGTTTATGTCAGTAGTAGTCACTAGTCAGTGTTTGAATGTTGTATATATTGTTGTTTCGAACTGTTTATTGTCTCGAACTACTAGTGGGCTAAATGAGGGCATCACCATTCTCCAGTGTTCAGAGTATATCCCCTTTTTCAAGTTATATAATTTGAGCTAAGTGTCTTTTCGATGATGTACACTTGTTTGGGCCAGTGAGGTGTCGTTGAATATGGGCCGAGTAGTAACACAATGCCAAACAGGTCAATTATGACTCTCAGGCCGGGCTCTCAAAAGATCCTGGAAAAAAAGGCCGGGCTCTCCAAAAAAGAAAGAATAAGGACTCTTAGACCGACATGTGGGAGCCACCGGTGTTTTCGTGCACTTCCGCGCCGAGAGCATATTGGTGCGTGCTCGAAATTCATGCTACCTTTTCATCCCCAGTCTCCCGCCCTTCGCCACCTCTGGAATCTCGATTCCTACTCCAGTTCCCCCAAATCCCCCTCCTATACTCCCTGTACTCAAGTGCACTATGATGTCGCCGTTCAATGCGGATCTCTGAGCCGGAGATCCTGAGGTCCGTCCTGCCTTCGGTCGTTGCGTGTTGTCGCTCAACAGTGGCATGGAGGCGCTTGACGACCAGTTTGCCGGCAAAGTGCTGATGGTAACCATCAACGGTGACCGGCCTCCCGTATCGCCGGACGACCTTGTCAAAGCTCTTGGCATTGCACACGGCATCCAAATAAGTGAATTGCTCGTCGAAGTCTGTCCGCCACCGGCTGATTTCTTCGTCAGGTTCCGGACAACTTTTGACTGCAGTCGTGTGTTCGAATCTTCCCGGCGTTTGTTCTGTGATGGCGCGCTGGTGAGCTTTGATCAGTGGCACCCTGGATGGGGCTCGGTGCCCTCTGAGCTTGAGTTTTTAACAAAGCTTACCTTCCATGGCATGCCTCGACATGTTAGGAACAGCGAGTCCATGAACAATCTTATCAACGACCTTGGAGGTGAGCTCGTAAGTATGTTTGTTCCTCCAGACAGCTGGGCTCTGACGGTTATGGCATGGAAGAAGAAGTCGTCCACCATACCGAAGGTGATTGGTGTTGAGATACTGGTGCAGGAACCGGGGTTGTACTATTCATCGCCACCAAGGCCGCCGCGGACAACGTTAGGGATGTACCTATATCGAGTGTTTGTGCATGTCGAAGAAGTGGTCAATCCATCAATCGAAGTCCTGCCGCCGCCGCTGGTGCCAGGGTCCATCGACGACGTCCATTACAGGAGTCAACATCTGACTTTCCCCATGTTGCTCGGAACGATGGATGGCACAGTGCCTTCTCCATCACGCGGCGGAGGCCACTTCTTCTTTGGGACAAGAGGCAGGGCTGCCTGCCTGGATGTGCTCTAATTTGAGGTAACAACTAAATCTTGTCAGATAGTACTAGTTAAATCCGAGCTATGGGTCTGAAGCACTGATATGCCAGTACATTTGATTGTGACCTGTTCTAATTTTGTACATGAACTTTTTTTAGAAAGGGCTGTACGTCAACTTAATGTGCTAGCAGAACTTATTGTGTTGTCTGTCTATTTTCTTTGCACAACATTCAAGCTATTTCCCCGTCATTTATAAAGACGATGAACCGTTATGTTCGACTTCGTTCATTTCAACATAGCCCTTCCCGTAGCGATCCACTGCTTCCATCCTGATTGTGCCACCTACGTGAAATTTTTGTATGCAAGTTCAGTGTGCTATGATGTTCTATATGATTGTGTCAACTATATAAGTTTTTACTGAGCATCAGCAATGCATATGGCTGAAAGATGTATTTTCGAGCATCGACCGATGGGTCTCTCTATCTCTCTCTATCTCTCTCTCTCTCTCTCTCTCACACACACACACACACACGCACGCACACACACACGCACACGCACAAGTGGGACCCGTTGAATTATTTATTTGCTCGTGACAGCTTTTAATTAGGTTCCACTGTAATCTAACTTTTTTCTTAAGTTATTAGTTGAGCTCAGTGACTTCAAAAATTTGTACACGAGCCTTGTTTGGGCCTTTCCGGCGTTGCTGAATGTGGGCTGAGTAACCATGTTAGGTTGTACTGTACTACTCAGGCCTTTTTTTTCAACATCAGCAATGCAACTGGGCCGACAGTTGTACATAATATCCGGGTCAACTTGTTATTCTCCGCCCCGCTGGGCTGCAAAGTTTCCTAGGAGGTATGCATTAGGCTTAACAAGAAAATGGACTTTAAGAAATAATAAATGGGATGTAATTATAATAACCGGGCAGTTACTATGCACCAAGCACGTAATTAGTTTGAAAAATATATTATTTTTGGAATTTGGAAATTTTAATTTCATTACTTGTTGCGCGCGCAATATTTCGTTGGATTTTAACGTAATACAACTTTATTTTAAAATTATATTTAACCTGACTAGAAATTTCGGATAAAAATATTTCGGATCCCATCAAAATGTGGGATTTTTTTTGAATTCTATTTTTAGCGGTTGTTTGAAATTATTAATCGTTGTCCTAGCTAGAAGTTGGGCTGTACTTTTAACAAACTACAAATGGGCTGTAGTAAATTCCATTAGAATTAAAAAATGGGATGTACATTCTTACAAATCACAAATGGGCTATATGTTCTCTGCCAAATACGAGATGTGGGCCTACTAAGTTGATGCGTATCAAGGGCTTTGTCAACTTAGTCAATATAAACGATTCTAGCTGTAGTGATCGTATGATGTCCATCCAACGGCCGTAGTGCTTCTTCAACCTCTGGTCTTTTTGCTCCAGCCGCCCAAAGCAACGTCGGTCGTGTCGCGTGCTCCTGCCTCCCATGGCCGGCAGTGATCTCGCGGAGGCCTCACCGCCCCATACTACTCCCACCGCTGGCTAGGCCATCCCTCTACTCACCCACACCCCCTGTTATTCTGCGGCGACGGTAGCCTCACACCGCACCCGAACTAGTGAACCCTCGTACTCCTCTCCACGCGGGCTTCCACTGTTGCGTCTTCCCTGGCTGCGCGTCGTCCCCTTCCTAGGCCTCGCCGTCATCCAGACCACCGCCCTGGTGCTCTCGGCGCGGCGTGGTCAACATGGTCAACGATCAACTTCCATCGGAAGAGTACTATACATGGAGAGGCTGAGAGCTGGGTCCAGGAAGCCTCAAGGAAGTGCCTCCTTATTACGCCCAAAATAATCCACCTGACAGTAGGGACCCACTGGACGGGCCACCTTATTTCGCAAAAAAAAAACGTTTCCCCCTTGACTGCTGGGACCCACCGGACGGGCCAGCGTATTTTGCAAAAAAAACGTTCCCCCCCGCTGTCAACTCGGACCCACCGGAAGTGCCTCCTTATTACGCACAAAAAAATGAATACTCCCCCTGCTAGCTGGGACCCACCATGGTGGGAGGCTGACTTGTGGGCCTACTAAGTTGACTGGGACGGGGGCCTTTGTCAACTTTAGTCAATATGAACGATTCTAGCTCCAGTGACCGTACGATGTCCTTCCAACGGCCATAGATCTTCTTCAACCTCTGGTCTTCTTGCTCCAGCCACCCAAAGCACCACCGGTCGTGCCGCATGCTCCTGCCTCTCGTGGCCGGCTGTGCTGCCGCGGAGGCCTCACCGACCCCTACTATTCCCACCACTGGCCAGGCCCTTGCAGCGACGGCAGCCTCACACCACAGCCGAACCAGTGAACCCTCGTACTCCTCTCCGTGCGGGCTTCCACTGCTGCGTATTCCCTGGCTCCCTGTCGTCCCCTTCCTAGGCCTCGCCGTCGTCCACCGCCCTGGTGCTCTCGGCGCGGCATGGTCAACATGGTCAAGGAACGACTTCCATTGGACGTGGACTATACGTGGAGAGGCTGACAGCTGGGTCCACGGCCGCAGCAAGGAAGTGCCTCCTTATTACGCGGAAAATAATGATTCCTCCACCTGACAGCTAGGACCCACTGGATGGGCCACTCTATTTCGCGAAAAAATGTTTCCCCTGACTGCTGGGACACACCAGCTACATCTTCGCACGCAAGGAAGTGCATTCGGGCAAAAAAAAGATTCGCCCCCTGGCTGCTAGGACCCACCAGCTACACCTTCGCATGCAAGGAAGTGCGTCCGAAAAAAAACGATTCGCCCTCCTGACTGCTGGGACCCACCAGCTACATCTTCACATGCAAGGAAGTGCATCCGGGCAAAAAAACGATCCCCCCTTACTGCTGGGACCCACCAGCTTCATCTTCGCAGGCAAGGAAGTGCCTGACAGTTGGGACCCACCTGGTCGAAGCGTACGTAGCATTGTCATTCTGGTCACGAACGTGTACGTACATATATACTGGTCGATGTAGAGGTGTGCACATGTCGTAGTAGAGGCGCGTACGTCTCGTAGTAGAGGCGCGCACGTAGCATGTACACATACGCACAGCGGCCAGGGTGCAAGAAAGAAAATATGACCACGTATGTGTACATACGGGCGGGGTCTCGAACGCCTACTCGCGCATACGTACATGGCTGGGTCAGAACGGAGAAACAGTGTCGTCGTCGTGTTCATGGGGAGCCAACCGGCTGGGTCGGAACGGAATATGTGGTCGTGTTCATCAGGAGGGCTTGGACGAAACAGGCGATGGAAACGAGGCCTGGCGTACCGCAGAACAGAGGAAACGGACCTCCTACGTTCGGGTCGGGGTCCTGTTGACCGGGAGGGGTGTGGCGTACCGCAAAACGGAGGAAACGGACCTCCCGCGGTCGAAACGGGGGTCCTGTTGATCGGGAGGGGTGTGGCGTACCACAAAACGGAGGAAACGGACCTCCTACGGTCGAAACGGGGGCCCTGTTGATCGGGAGGGGTGTGGTGTACCGCAAAACGGACGAAAAGGACTTGTGTTGGAGCGCTACGGTCGAAACGAGGGTCCTGTTCATCGGGAGGGGTGTGGCGTATCGCAAAACGGAACTCCACGGGATACTGTTCATCTCCACCGTCGACCTCCTCCAGCCTCCACGGGCTACCGTTGACCTCCTCCAGCCTCCACGGGCTCCTATTCATCCAGCCTCCACCGCGCGCTACTCCACCGGCTACTGTTCAACCACCCCTCCACCATCTACTGTTCATCCATCCATCCAGACCACGGGGTCCTGTTCAACCACCCCTCCATGGGCACCCCTCCACCGTCTACTGTTCATCCAGCCCTCCAAACCACGGGGTCATGTTCATCCAGAGGCAACACCACCTCTCACTGTTCATCCAAACCCCCCCGCAATGCTCACTGTTCATCCAATCGATTGGCTTCAGTTAGCAGCAGTAGTGAAGGAATCACTCGATCGGGTTCAGTTAACAGCCATCGATCGATCGCTCAGGTTCAGTAACGCATAGCCTGCAATGCAATCGCTCGGGTTTAGTTAGAGCCCAACTCCTCGCTCGGGTTTAGTTAGAGCCAACACCTCGCACGTGTACGAGAGAAACGCGCATCGCTCGGCCCCCGACCTCCCACCGTAACCGGCAACTCCCCAAAATTTTCCTCCCCCTCGCTTCTACCACGGTTTTTTCCGTCATGGACGGCCCAAAGAATGTCATGCAGCAGCGTCTCCGGCCCGCCCAGGACGAAAAGCCCATTTTTCTGTCATGATTTTTTGTCATCGAAGTAGGAGCACACCACATCTATGATGATACCGGGTTTTGTCACAATTATCGTCATAGAAGTGTCATATGTATGACAGAAAAAAAAATCGTTTGGCCCAAAATGTCATGGATGTGTCTTTTTTTGTAGTGTGAGGACGCATCCGTTTTGGCAACAATTACGATGGTTCTCACATGATTCACGGGCACACAAAAGTAGCAGCAGTTCCCATAGACGGATTCAAACAGAGTACTAGACCCAGAGGGGTCGATAACAGGCAAGGTTCGGATAATTAGACACAATCCAAACTACAATTGAATACTAGCTAGGGCAACTATTTCATGCCTCGATCTAATTTGGGCTGGACACAAGATGGACCTTGCCATGAACATCATCGAGGACGTCCCGCAGCAGCTCAATCCTGTGAACCTTCATGAAGACAACCTTGTGGCCTTGCCACTGATAAACTTGTTTGTGGAGGCATGCCACGTCATCTTCCAGCGTAAGCTTGACAAGAACAGTATGCCTCACAAACGAATGAGTAGCTTTGAACTTCTTGTGCTTCAGTACACCCTGGACAACACGCCTGAGAATAGTGAGGCTGGAATACAACTCTTCATTGGTATTACTGCAAATGGCTTCCAGGATCCAATAGCCTAAGAACTCTGTTTTTCCAGTGCGTATATTCAGGTCATCCGCCCCATAGCGAGTGACATGTACAACCACAAAATCCTTGTCTGCATCAGGGCTCTAATTGAAAACAGAAACAAATTCTGAATTACTTTTTAGTATAAGAAACACAAGTTATTTAAACCACTATGTATAGCATGGCATCGAAGCTAATAAAATTTTGCATTCTTCATCACCACATACTTAGATGGAAAACCACAATCGAGATTGGCAAAGAAGAAAATCACCTTGGGCAGCTCAACAGGGGGAACACATCCTCGAAGGGGGGAAACTGCTCCTGCAGTGCCACGAGGGCTGTAACCTCAAACGGGGCGTTAACCATCTCAGTAGTGGCCGTGAGAGTATCTAGGGTCGGCTCGGTGGCCTCCTCCGTCTTCTTGGAGCTCTCTGTCTCGTGGGGACCAGCCTCCCGCGTCTGCTCCAATATCGGCCTATCTTTGCCTAGTTCTCCTTCGTCCATCATGAAACTGACGAATACTAGGAGACCACTGAAAGGAAAACATAATCACAATGACAATGAAACAAAATAGAGAGTGAGGATCAGTTACTGCTTTGCAAAAGTTCTTTTTTTTGTCTCTGAACGAAAATATACCAACATCACTGATCCGCTTACCTTCCCTTTGTTGGGAGAGAAGAACAATGGCAGATGCGAGTGTTGCCTTTCTTGAAGACGGTGAGGGAGAAGGGGATTCAGCAAAGAGTGAAATGATGGCTGCTTCACCCGTCAAACTTAGACTGCGGGGAGGGGGGGTTTTGTGATACGACGGATCGTTACTGCCACGCTGCGACTGGGGTGATTCTCCGCATGCATACTGCCTTCTAATTTTGTGGATGGCATTTGGGCCCACGCGATGCATGGCCCGCACGTTGGTGAACAAAAGTATAACCGCATTCAGTAGAGGGAGACGTTTCAATGACCTAGGAGGAGCCAGAAGCGGTATTGTATCCACTATACTAGTAGTAATTGTTTTTCTACCCAAGACAAAACAACCCATCCACACTAGTAAATAGTCAAATCAATTCAAAAGCCCATATATTTACTGAATGAGAGGCGCTACCCACACCCAGCACACCGCCCCCCCAAAAAACTTGGGTGCTCTTCTTCCTCCTTGCTCCCAGCAACCTCACGTAAGCTCGCTCCACTCGTACCCCCAAATTCCTCACCTCACTCCTACAGAAAACCCCAGCTCCCCTTCTTCCTCACTACTACAGAAAAACCCCAGCTCCCTGATATGTCTCCAACGTATCTATAATTTATGAAGCATTCATTCTATTTTATTATCTGTTTTGAATTATTACGGGCTTTATTATACACTTTTATATTACTTTTGGGAGTAACCTATTAACCGAAGGCCCAGCCCATATTGTTGTTTTATTGCCTATTTCAGTGTTTCGAAGAAAAGGAATATCAAACGGAGTCCAAACAAAATGAAACCTTTGGAAAAGTTATTTTTGGAACAGAAGCAATCCCGGGAACTTGGAGTGCAAGCCAGGGAAGCGTCAAGGAGGCCATGAGATAGGGGGGGCGCCCACCCCCCTGGGCGCATCCTCCACCCTCGTGGGCCCCTCGTGGCTCCCCCAACCGACTTCTTTCGCCTATATATTCCCATATACCCTAAAACCATCGAATACGAAGATAGATCGGGCGTTCCTTCGCCGCAAGCCTGTGTAGCCACCAAAAACCTCTCGGGAGCCAATTCCGGCACCCTGCCGGAGGGGGGATCCCTCGGTTGTTGAATGTTGGGTTCCGACAGACCCTTAAGGTTCAAACTCTGGGGTGCGCACGAAGATCTTCCCCCTACCGATCCACGTCTGATCGCCTCACGAGAATCTAAGCTAAAACAATGAACAACACGAGGGACACAAGATTTATACTAGTTCGGGCCACCATTGTCGTGTAATACCCTACTCTAGTGTGTGGTGTGGTGGATTGCCTCAGGGGCTGATGCTGAACTGTACAAAGGGAAGAACAGCCTCGTGAGAGCTGTTCTTGAGCTGGTGTGATGAACTACTTGGGTGAGCTCGATCGCCTATGGATCTAATGAGGACTCGACGAGATGCCCCCATTCGGTGGTGGCTAGCCCTATTTATAGAGGCCTTGGTCCTCTTCCCAAATATTGAGCGGGAAGGGCACCAACAACAGCCATTTTGAAGGGGAACATCTAGTACAGGTTATCCTAACTAAAGTTGGTCTTCAGCTGCCAAAGGCAGTCGCGATGACGCTGTCTTGGGCTCCACGGTGACCTCCATCCTACCGCTCTGCTGGTCTTGGTCTCGTTGCACTGAAATGGCAACCTTTGCCTGATGCCTCGGTACTCCACGCCTGTGCTTGCCCCCTTTGCACCAAAGAGGAAACAAGGACACTGCATAGGCCGACGCCCGCCTGGTCTCGATCATCATGGCTTGCATCACAAGTACCTCACGAGGTACCCTGCCTTGATCTCTCCGCCTCCTCGCGAGCCTGCCTAGCGAGGCCGCTCCTGAGGAAGCCTCGTGTCATCCGCCCTGCGAGGCTTGGCCCCTTGCGAGGGTCTTGAGTCTTGCGCTGATGAAGACGGGCCGTACTGGGCTACCACTCGAGCCACGCCGCAGGCCGCAGGCAGGAAAGTTTGGGGACCCCCGTTCCCAGAATGCCGACAGTAGCCCCTAGGCCCAAGGCACGCTCGGACTTTGCTTAGCAGAGAAGCGAAGGGGCAAGTGCGGAGCACCACGGGCCCGCTCAGCCTGCGGCCTTGGGCGCCGCGTGGCAGTTGATTGGACGTGGGCGCCTCCGCTTCCACATGGTCCCTCATTATGTGCCTGGCTAGGCGGCCACGAGGCTTGTACGCAGTTATCCTCCCTTTGCTGCATGCCCGCTTCTTGTTCCCTTTTCCTGCTCGATCCTTTGCTTCCACCTCCAATCCATCTTGAGTTCTTCCCCCTTTCCATTGCCATGGCGCCAACGAAAAAGGATAAGGGGAAGAAACCTGCGCCTTCACCCAGCGCGCCTCCGGCGGCTGCACCCGTCGTCGACAAGTCACTCATACTCAATCTGGAAGCCCTGGAGAAGGTCTGCTCCACGCTTGCCTCCAGCTTCAATGAGTGCGGGAAGACGACGGTCTCGCCCGCGTCCCACGCTTCCTTCAACAGGATCGTCACGGAGGTCCGATTCTTTGCCGACGCCTTGTGGGCGGGCCTGGTTCCCCCCTTTTCCGCTTTCTTCAATGTGGTGCTTTCCCATTACCAGATCCACATGATGCATCTTGTCCCCCAATCCATTACTTGGCTTGCTGTCTTCTCCTTCGTCTGCGAGGCTATGGTGGGGATTCCTCCTTCCGTTGCCCTTCTGTGCCACTTCTTCTCTCTGTGCTTGTCTGACCCTTCCCGGTGTTCGGGATGCGTGAGCTTCCAGGCCGTGCCGGAGACAGCCACCTCAGGGGTCGATTTTGGCCTCCGACCTTCTACGAGGGGTTCCGAGAGCGATGGTTGTATGTGGACGCTGGGGTGCCCAGCCCCTTGCTCACGCACCCGACGCTGCCTGCTATTCCCAATCCTGGTTGGGGTCACGAGGAGCTTACGAGCCCCCAGCTTGCTTTCACCTGGCATTGCTTCGAGAGGCTGAGGAAGCTCGGGGTGACGGCGCCCCAGGTGGTGAAGGAGTTCCTCCGGCGCCGCATCGCTCCACTCCAGCACCATTCCCGCCCAATGTGGGCTTACTCTGGTCGCCAGGACCATATGAGGCTCCAGGAAGGGGATCCCGCGCCCGAGACGCTGAAGAAGGTGCTGCAGGTCCTGACTGGCGACCCCTCTCCTGGCAGCGTACGTCATGGTGGCGCCCTGTTTTATCTTTGCACAAATAGGGTCAAGTTTGTGAGGCAGATGCTCCGGTTCAATGAATGGGGGCTACGCCCGGCTGGCCTCACGGGACCACGCGAGAACCCGGTTGCTGCGCTCCTTCCCCTAGCCGCCTGCGCTGACCTTGCCTCAGGAGTCGATGCTAGGAGGCAAGCATTGGCAGGAGATGGGGGGCCTGATGTTGAGGTGCTGATGCCGCGCGAGGCTCCCAAGCCATCACCCTCCGGAGCTTACGAAGCTCCCCCTGGAGGTGGTGGCTGATGAGGGGGCGTGACTGGCGGCTCCCGAGATCGAAGCCCCCGAGGCCTCGGCAGGCCACCAAGAGGTGGCACCTGATCGCTCCTCTCAGGCTGGTGTCCATGATGTAGGCTGTCCTGACGCTTCGGCTCCTATGCCGCGCGCCAGCCCTCACGTCGCGAGCTTGGGCCAGTTCCACATAGATTTCGAGGCCCTTCGCAAGTGGAAGGAGTCTTCCGGTGGTGACGATCGCCCTTTCCGCCCATTGAAGCACAGGAAGTACTTCACCATGGATGAGTAAGTCCCTCCTTCTTGTAGTTCCTTGCTTGTCGCTCCCTTTGCTGGCCGTGGCCTTTCAGGATCCCTCCTGACGAGCTTGTAGAGCTAGTGGAGGAGCCACTTCCCCAGGCTTCTCCTCCACCACCGACCTTGATCACCCCGACTCCGCGTGCCACCCTCGGTGCAAGCTCGGCCAGAGAGGTAGGCCGGCCTGTGGTGCACCTTGAACCTGTGGGCACGTCGCTCCTCCTTCGCGAGCTCCCCCTGGACTAAACCAGCTTGCCCCGGGCTCCTCCGCTGATCATAGGCGGCGAGTGGTTGAAGTCGATCTTCGATTCCTCATCGGGAGGTGGATCAGCGCCTGGCTGGGTCCCTTGCGGGGCCCGCCCGGCGATCATGGGGGCGCCAGCCCCCAGCCCCCTGCCGAGAAGGGGCGAACCATTCCAGGGTCCTTTGCCAGCATCGGTGGCGGAGGATGACGTTGACGACGTGCTCAAGCATGCGCGGGAGCACAGCGCTGCCTGAAGAGACTTCCTCCAGAAGGCGACAAACGCAGTGAGCCGGCTTGGTGCAGAGCTTGCAGACGAGGATGCGCATTTTGAAGCTGAAGACCTACGGCTGATCGAGGAGCGGCGCAAGCTGAAGGCGGCTATCGGTCTCGCACGCCATCAGCGCGATCTCGACAATGCCATGGCCGAGGCATCTCTGGTGGCCTCACGGGAGGCCTGCTCTGGAGCCATCGAGGAGGCCCAAGAAGCAGATCGACGATGTGAAGCTGTGGAGGAGCGCGCGTGGGAGCTCCAAGACTGCTGCAACTCCCTAGAGCAGCAGGCGGAGTTCCGCCGGGCCGCCCATGCGTCGTTTAAAGGGGGCCTGCTAAAGAGGAAGAGCTCCGGAAGCGCGAGGAAGCGCTGACATTGGAGGCTGCCGAGCGCAACCTTGATCTTGAGCGGCTGGATATGAGTGAGCGCCAGGTCACCCAGGCGGAGGACGATGTCGACGCGCGGCAGGCCCGGATCCAGGAGGAGATCGACCATCGCGTGGCGGAGGCTCATGCTGTTCTTGGGCGCTAGTATGGAGAGCGGCTGGAGCTGATCAAGGATGAAGCCGCAGGCAGGACTGCTACTCTCAGGACTAGGCTGACTGAAGCCACACAGCAAGCTAAGGCCACCGCTGTCGCGCTAAGCTCGACGCAGGCTGAGCTGGCCTCCTCTCGCGTCGAACTGCTTCTTCTTCAACGGTGGGTTGATGATGCCGAGGCCGTTGCGCAATAGAATGCGGACGAGATCCACCAGCGGCAGATGCTGGAACACATGCATGGCCCCATGCTCCAGACACTCAGGGAAAGGGCCAACACGGCCTTGGGCAACATCTGCGAGGCAGTCATTGAGAAGCCGCATGTGATCAACTACGCCGGCAATCACCGGTTCTTCACTGACATGGTGACGCATCTAGAGAACCGCTCTGAGAGGTCTCGCGAGCTGGTGGAGGAACGGAGCTGCAACCTGCTTGCGCGGGCATTCTCCCGCGTCTTCAGCTATCTCCAGAACATCGACCCCCTCTTCGACTTTGATGCCGCCATCGCCCCGGTGCCTGAGGCCATCCCAGGCGACCTAGTGCGGTGGGTGGAGGACAATGTAGATGCACTCGTCCGGGCCTTCACCTCTGATGATGATGGGGTGATCATTGCTATTGATGAAGGCGACGTGGTGAACGATGGTGAAGACGGTGCCAACAACGGCGATGAAGTGGCTGGCGGCGACGACGGCGGTGCCAGTGACGCCTCCGGGGATGCCCCGGGGGATGCGATGAGCGACATGTCCGATTCATCCCGCGCTTCCACCTGTTGTTTGTCCTGCACGGGAATAGACTTGGGCGTGGCCCTAAAGGTTGTGAGAGCATTTTGGGAGGGGAAGCCCCTCGTGTAAAAAGATTATTGCTTATGAGTTGCCAAGATCGGCGCGGGATGGGTGACTGCATGATGCCATGATTTTTGCAATGAGCAGGTTGTTGTGGTTTCACCTTGTCTTGGCGGGTCTCGAGTAGGCTCACAACGTCCATCCAAGGACCTCATGAGGGTCCCGTTTAACCATGCGGCGACAGCCTGGCTGGAGCGAACACCGGCCGCGGGACGGCAGGCGCACATGTTGGGCCTCGCCCTTCTCGCGACGGGCTCGCGAGAGGGAGGCAGCTAGTGTGAATTCCAATTCGAATAAAAATCGGAGCACAAGAAAGCACACGAATAAGACACGACACCCCTCCCCGCATACGCAAACACAAATTCGACTTCAACTTAGATCCGAAATGAGAAAGCTTGTTCGCATGAAAGGAAGCAAAAAGCAAAAGGCCGCGTCCGGCACCTAGTCTAGTCTTCGACGTCTTCTCACCAGCGCGAAGCTAAGTGCTGCCACTGGGCGTGGGCGGGAGCCCCCGAGGCCCGAGGGCGCCTCTCCGGAGACTCCGGGGCGTGTACAGCCCCAGCTCATTATTACATGAGAGTGCCACGGGCAGCGAGCTTCACAGGCAATGGGCCTTCTTCACAGGTACTGGCCTTGCTTCATATCGCCAGACAAGGGCCCTACCCTTCGCCACCCTTGACCACCATCGACGGCGACCGGAAACCAGGACGACGCCAATGGGGAAAAGGGCACGCCAGCAGTTCCCCCGACGACCACGGGTCCTCTGCCGGGGGCAGGCCCTAGGGCACCTCCCCGACAGAGGGCCTACCTCCGAAGAATGCCTTGCTACGCATGCCGTGGGGAGGAGCCTGGCTCCCGGCCCCTCTCCTGGTGCCCCCAGTGCCCTCCTCCTGAGGGGAGGGAGGTTGACGCACTGGGGTAACCATCCGTTGTAGCGACCTGAACCTCCTGCGACCCATGGTTAGCATAAGCTTGCTCCTGAGGAATTAGTGGTACCTGATAGTTGCTACCACCGGCACGGTTGTCAAGGCTTCCGTGAGGCTCTCGAAAGAGCTCGGCTTCTGGCGCCTCCTCCTCCCAGCCTGGCCCGAGGAACGAGCCATGATCTTCCTCCAGTGCGTACTCTCGATCCACCATGTGGGGTACATAGGCCTCTGGGGTCACCACCCCAAAGGTCTCGCCATAGTGCTCCGCGCGCCATGCAGTTCAACCTGAAGCTCCATCTTGGGGACGGTAGGGCAGCGGCCCGCTAGGCCTATAGGCATTGATGCCCATGCCCTCGCTTACCAGGGGCGGTGCCGGCGCAGCTTGTCGCCCGACGCTGATGGGCGGGCTGGTGTTGATGAAGCCTTGAGGTGCGCCTGGGCGTGCATGGGCATGGATTGGCCCGCCTCGTGATCCACCCGGGGCCTGGGGTGGAAGCTGGACACAGAACGGGGGTGCCCCTGAAGCCGCGGCATTCAGGAGCTCGGCGACGCGTTCCAGCAGCACATTGTGGCCGCTTTCTTGCAGTCTGCACTGTAGCAGCTCTCGCGCCACTATGAACGCGGCCTTCAGGTTTGCCTGCTCCCGTCGGGTGTGCGGTGCCGTGGCCGTAGCATAGCTTGAGGCCCTCGCTGCCGACCGTACTTGTCGCGAAGTGAGGGCAGGCGACGCCTGACCGCGTCGCCCGCTCCCTGTAGCACTCTCCGGGATGCGGGCTGCCTAAGGTGCGGGGTTGAGGTCGCCTTGGGCAGGCAGCACGGACATGGAGGCGGTGAAGCGGCGGAACGTAGGATGGAAGAAGGAAGATTCCGGCGCACCCCTACCTGGCGCGCCAAATGTCGGATGTTGGGTTCTAGCAGACCCTTAAGATCTTCCCCCTACCGATCCACGTTTGATCGCCTCGCGAGAATCTAAGCTAAAACGATGAACAACACAAGGGACACAAGATTTATACTGGTTCGGGCCACCATTGTGGTGTAATACCCTACTCCAGTGTGTGGTGTGGTGGATTGCCTCAGGGGCTGATGATGAACAGTACAAAGGGAAGAACAGCCTCGCGAGAGGTATTCTTCAGCTGGTGCGATGAACTACTTGGGTGAGCTCGATCGCCTATGGATCTAATGAGGGCTCGATGAGATGCCCCCATTTTGTGGCGGCTAGCCCTATTTATAGAGGCCCTGGTCCTCTTCCCATATATTGAGCGGGAAGGGCGCCAATAACGGCCATTTTGAAGGGGAACATTTAGTACAGGTTATCCTGACTAAAGTTGGTCTTCAGCTGCCAAAGGCACTGGCGATGACGCCGTCTTGGGCTCCACGGTGACCTCCATCTTGTCGCTCTACTGTTCTTGGTCTTGTTGCACTGAAATGGCAACCTTTGCCTGATGCCTCGGTACTCCATGGCTGTGCTTGCCCCCTTTGCACCAAAGAGGAAACAAGGACACTGCACAGGCCGACGCCCGCCTGGCACCCGCCTGGTCTCGATCGTCATGGCTTGCGTCGCGAGTACCTCGCAAGGTACCCTGCCTTGATCTCTCCGCCTCCTCGCAAGCCTGCCCAGCGAGGCCGCTCCTGAGGAAGCCTCGTGTCATCCGCCCCGCGAGGCTTGCCCCCTTGCGAGGGTCTTGAGTCTTACACTGATGAAGATGGGACATACTGGGCCACCACTCAAGCCACACCGTAGGCCGCTGGCAGGCAAGTATGGGGAACCCCGTTCCCAGAACGCCAACACCGGTGGCCATCTTTATCATCCCGGCGCTCTCCATGACAAGGAGGGAGTAGTTCACCCTCGGGGCTGAGGGTGTGTACCAGTAGCTATGCGTTTGATCTTTCTCTCTCTCTCCCTATCTCTCTCTCTCTCTCTCTCTCTCTCTTGTGTTCTTGACTTTGCATGATCTTGATGTATCAAGAGCTTTGCTATTATAGTTGGATCATATCATGCTTCTCCCCCTCTACTCTCTTGTAATGGATTGAGTTTTCCCTTTGAAGTTATCTTATCGGATTGAGTCTTTAAGGATTTGAGAACACTTGATGTATGTCTTGCCGTGCTTATCTATGGTGACAATGGGATATCACATGATCCACTTGATGTATGTTTTGGTGATCAACTTGCGGGTTCCGCCATGAACCTATGCATAGGGGTTGGCACACGTTTTCGTCTTGACTCTCCAGTAGAAACTTTGGGGCACTCTTTGAAGTACTTGGTGTTGGTTGAATAGATGAATTTGAGATTGTGTGATGCATATCGTATAATCATGCCCACGGATACTTGAGGTGACAAGGGAGTATCTAGGTGACATTAGGGTTTTGGTTGATTTGTGTCTTAAGGTGTTATTCTAGGATGAACTCTATGATAGATTGAACGGAAAGAATAGCTTCGTGTTATTTTACTACGGACTCTTGAATAGATATAGCAGAAAGGATAACTTTGAGGTGGTTTCGTACCCTACCATAATCTCTTCGTTTGTTCTCCTCTATTAGTGGCTTTGGAGTGACTCTTTGTTGCATGTTGAGGGATAGTTATATGATCCAATTATGTTATTATTGTTGAGAGAACTTGCACTAGTGAAAGTATGAATCCTATGCCTTGTTTCCTACCATTGCAATACTGTTTGTGCTCACTTTTATCATTAGTTACCTTGCTGTTTTTATATTTTCATATTACAAAAACCTATATCTACCATCCATATTGCACTTGTATCACCATCTCTTCGCCGAACAAGTGCACCTATACAATTTAACATTGTATTGGGTGTGTTGGGGACACAAGAGACTCTTTGTTATTTGGTTGCAGGGTTGTTTGAGAGAGACCATCTTCATCCTACGCCTCCCACGGATTGATAAACCTTAGGTCATCCACTTGAGGGAAATTTTCTACTGTCCTACAAACCTCCGCACTTGGAGGCCCAACAACGTCTACAAGAAGAAGGTTTTGTAGTAGACATCACTCCCCTTCTTCTTCACTCGCACTACAACTAGGCTCGTCATTTGTTACGCTGCTCAAATCCGTGAGCGCGATGCGATGCCCTCGAGGAAAATGGAGTCGGCTGACCACATCGCCAAGAAGATGAGGCTCCCTCCAGCGGCGACGCCTGTTGTAGATCCCGCACCCGGCAGCATGGGGAGAAGTGGCGACCCCGCCCCCCACCGGATCCCAGGAACACGTAGAATCTTGGGTGGACCGCATCAGCGATCTCTCGGACACCATCCTTGGGGAGATCATCTCGCTTCTCCCCACCAAGGATTCCTGACGCACCCAAGTCCTCTCAATTCTGTGGCGCCCTCTATGGCGTTTCGTTCCCCTTAATCTCGATTGTCGTCAGCTATCTCTCTTCAATGATTTTGAAATCCCCAGAGCCATCATCTCCTCCAACCAGGGCTCCGTTCAAAGCCTCTGCATCCTGTCATGCTACCTGAGCAAGCATACCATGCCCTGCACGGTGGACGCCTGGCTGAAATCCCCTGAATTCACAGAACTATAGCTGCTTGAGTTCTACTATTCCCTGGAAATCACATACCACATACCGAACGCCATGAACTTGTGCCCTCAGCACAGATGTCCATCTCGCGGTTTTCCTCCTCTCTCAACACCGCCACCTTTGCGTTGTGCTACCTACCAGACAATCTGGTACTAAACCTTCGACTCCCATTTCACAAGAAACTTTCACTTGTGCGGGTTCGTATATCGGAGGCCTCATTGCACAGCATCATCCACTCTAGTTGCCCTGCCCTGGAGTGCTTGGTGCTTGTTTCCACAGTTAGAATCGGTTGTCTCCAAATAAAGTTGCCTAACCTTGTAAGAATTGGATTTTTTTTTTGATGGAAGGCAGCTCATCATCCAAGATGCCCCTTCACTTCAAAGGTTGATCCTTGATTCTAGTTATTCACCGTTGCAAATAACCGTCCTCTCTGCGCCTAAACTGGAGACCTTGGGTGTAATACATGATCTCTGTGCTCATTTCAATATGGTGCTTGGCTCCACAGTTCTTCAGGTACTCTATATTATCATCTACACTTGTAACCATAAGCTGCGTTTTAAATTTCTGCGAATAAGTTATATATCATCTTGGAGTACACATTTTGTACTAATATTATGTTCTATACTCAATGAAGAGTTTCTCCATGGATGGCCTATCAATGGCGCTGGATTCTGTCAAGATCTTATATATCCAAATGAATAGTTTTGATCTGAACAAGATTATTGGCTTGCTGCAATGCTTTCCATGTCTGGAGAAGTTGGATATAAAGGTGATAATTTCACGCACATTGGATGCCCACATATAGTGTACTAGAATTAACCGTTAGCTGTTGCTCTTTTGACACTCTTTTTTTAGACCTTAACTGTTTTCAATCTTCATGTCTATTTAGGCAATAGGACAGGGTAAGAAACTTATAACCAATCGGTGGATTCGTAAGCATCAGGATTTTCTCACTTCTCATGAGATTTGATTGAAGACAATAACGCTAGAACGATATGTAGCCAACCGTGCAAACACTAGATTTGTCACATTATTCCTGTTGAATGCGAGGTTACTATTGTCCATCAGGCTTAAGTTTATCAGCAGCATGGTTTTGACAGATGGGTATGTCGAAGATCAAAAAAAGGAGTTTCAGGTGGGCAAAAGAGCTTCTGAATGTGACGGGCTTCTATTTACAACATATTGTGCTCATAATCCAGTAAATTTTACGACCGAGGATGTTCATTCTTTGGACCTGACCGATCCATTTGACCGTGACTGCCGAAAACAGTGCTGGAGTTAGATGTTGTTGCCCTTTTCAACCTGGTTTTTTTTTGTAAACCTTATGAACAATTAACCCTTGTGCTTTTGAACAGTTTGTAAGATGGAGTTAGATGTTCCTGCCCTTTTCAACTCGGTCGTGACTGTCATATTTTCTTTGAAACAAGGCAAATGGCTTGCCATTCGTTTAATTTAGAGTGAAATATAGTAAGAAATCCCAACCAAGGGAAATAACATCACTCTCGCCAGCTGCTTGAGGTCACTCTGCATTACAGAAGCCAAGTGATTAGCCCCCACCAGCACCCACAAACTTATTTTGAACTAGCACATCAAATGGGTTGTAAATTTTCATAGGAAAGGCTACATGACTGTGAAAGATTTGGATTCTGACATTTGGGAGCTGCGAGGAAATAGCCTATCCAAGGTGGTGTCGACTTACTAGCTAGTCAACAAATGATTCTGCCTACCAGCCGTTGGATTGACATCCAACATCTGTCGTGTATCTTCTATCGTTTGTCTTCTTCTTCCTCCAGCCGTCCAAACCAAACCACCCTGTGGGCTCCGCCTGCTCCCGCCTCCCATGGCTGGCTGCGCCTCCGCCGCCCTATCATACGTACCCTCCAACATTGGCCAGTCCCTCCCTCTATTCCCCCACACGTCCTGTTATTCTTCGGCGACGTCAGCCCCAACACGCACCCGCACCCGAACCAGTCAACCCTCGTACTCCCCTCCTCCTGCGACTGGACCGGCACATCTTCCACGACTCCTGTTCATTCCGTCCGAGGCCTCGCCATCATCCTCCGCCTTGCGGCCTTGGTTCGCTCGCCGTGCGCGGTGCGCCGCCCTCTTGCGTTGTCAACGTCGTCAACAACCGAGAGGAACAAGGAGATGACTGTACATGGAGAGGATGACGGTAGGGACCCACCGGCGTCATGGCAGTACGCAAGCAAGTGCCTCTATATTACAAGCCCAAAAATATGGTTCCTCCTAATGGTTGGATTCTGGGGCTCATGCTATTGTCAACGTAGTCAATAAACAAGAGAATTACACTACGAGCGGCTGACACCAGGGACCTAGCAGGTCGCGCAGTTTTTTTTAGGAACAAAAGTTGTTATTTATACTAGTTTCAGCGACGGATCAGGGTAACAATGGGGCTGTGCGGGGGCTGTGGCCCATCTAGCCAGGGTTTTATTCATGTTTACCACATCATGAGCCCAGTTGCGTTTTTTTCTTGCTGAAAATGGCTAGCCCAGTTCTATTTTTTTAAAAGAAATACCCAAACGAGGCCTACTTGCTTTATCAGCCCTGCTGGGCTGCAAATCTTTCAAGATGTGGAGAGTTTCATTCGGTTTGCCCAAAAATGGGCTGTACAGTTTTAAAACACAACAAACCGGGAATTAGTTTCAATTTTTTTTCATTTCAAGATTTGAAATTCCATTGATTTTTATGCATGGACAATTATTTGGATTTTATATTTATATAAATTATTTTTCAAAATAGTTTGAATGTGACTCGATATTTCTGGATTAAAAACAGTTGACCGCACCGAAATATGCAAAATTTCGTATACTTTTTAACCGTGGCCACAATATGGGATGTAATGCTAACAAAAAGAAGATGGGCTCCCAAAAAATGCTTATGAATTAGCAAACGGGTTGTACATTCTTAGAAATAATGGCAGATGGGTTGTATGCCGTTTTCCACGGATTTGAGGCTGACTTGTGCGCCTACTACAGGTTGACGCGTATGCTTTCATAAAAAAAATGTTGACGCACACACAATGCCCTGTCAGCTTAGTCAGCACATGAGAGCAGTGACTGTTGGATGTCCATCCAACGGCTGTTGTGCTTCTTCAATCTCTGCTCTTCATGCTCCAGCTGCTCAAACAAGGGTCGGCGGGGCTGTCTGCTCCCTCCTCCCGCGGCCGGCTATGCTGCCGTGTAGGCCTCATGACCCCACCGTACTCCCATCGCTGGCCTAGCCATCCCTCTACTCACCCACACCCGCTGTTATTCTTCGGGGACGGCAGACGAACCAGTAAACCCTCGTACTCCTCCGCATGGGAAACAACTGCCGAGTATTCCTTGGCTCTGTCTCGTTCCCTTCCTAGGCCTCGCCGTCGTCCACCGCCCTGGTGCTCTCGGTGCGGCCTGGTCAACGTGGTCAATGAACGACATCCATCGGAAGTTGACTATACATGGAGAGGCTGACAGCTGGGTCCACGACTGCATGCAAGGAAATGCCTCCTTATTACGCGTGAAATAATGACTCCACCACCTAACAGCTAGGACCCACAGGAAGGGCCTTTGTATTTCGCCAAAAAAAGTTCCCCCCGGTGACAGGTCGGACCCACCAACTATATCTTCGCACGCAAGGAAGTGCCTCCTTATTACGCCCAAAAAAATGAATACCCCCCTGCTAGCTGGGACCCACCATATTGTTGGGCTGACTTGTGGGCCTACTAAGTTGACGGGGATGGAGGGCTTTGTCAACTTAGTCAATACTCCAGTGATGGCCATAGTGCTTCTTCAACCGCTGGTCTTCTTGCTCCAGCCACCCAAAGCAGCGCCGGTTGTGCCACCTGCTCCTGCCTCTCGTGGCCGGCTGTGCTGCCGCAGAGGACTCACCGCTCCCATAGTACTCCTACCACTGGCCAGGCCATCCCTCCACTCACCCACACCCCCTGTTATCCTATGGCAATGGCAGCCTCACACCGCAGCCGAACCAGTGAACCCTCATACTCCTCTCCGCGTGGGCATCCACTGTCACGTCTTCCCCGGCTCCGCGTCGTCCCCTTCCTAGGGATCACCGTCGTCCACCGCCGTGGTGCTCTCGGCGCGCCGTGGTCAATTTGGTCAACGACCGACTTCCATCGGAAGAGTACTGTACGTGGAGATGCTGACA
>NC_041389.1:383519294-383519881 GCF_002162155.2 Triticum dicoccoides | reverse complement strand
CAGAGGAAACAGACTTGCGTTGGACCTCCTACGGTCGAAACAGGGTCATGTTGATCGGGATGGGTGTGGCGTACCGCAAAATGGAGGAAACGAACTTGTGTTGGAGCGCTATGGTCGAAACGGGGGTCCTGTTCATCGGTGGGGGTGTGGCGTACCGCAAAACGGAACTCCACGAGATATTGTTCATCTCCACCGTCGACCTCCTCCAGCCTCCACGGGCTACTATCCATCCACCGCCGACCTCCTCCAGCCTCCACCTGTGACTGTTCATCCACGGGCTCCTGTTCATCCAGCCTCCACCACGCGCTACTCTACCGGATACTGTTCAACCACCCCTCTCCACGGGCTCCTATTCAACCACCCCTCCACGGGCTACTGTTCATCCACCCCTCCACCATCTACTGTTCATCCAGCCCTCCACGGGGTCGTCCTGTTCATCCAGCCCTCCACGGGGTCGTCCTGTTCATCCAACCCTGCACGGGGTCCTGTTCATCCAGCCCCAACCGGCTCGATCGATCGGAGTCATGTTCATCCAAAGGCAACGCCAAGGGATCATGTTCATCCACCCCCACTGCTCACTGTTCATC
>NC_041389.1:383518272-383518884 GCF_002162155.2 Triticum dicoccoides | reverse complement strand
CTGGGTCCACAGCAGCCGCAAGAAAGTGCCTCCTTATTACACGGAAAATAATTATTCCTCCACCTGACAGCAGGGACCCACCGGACGGGCCACCACTATTTCGCAAAAAAAACATCTCCCCCTGACTGCTAGGACCCACCGGACGGGCCACCATATTTTGCGACAAAAACATTCCCCCCGTTGTCAGCTTGGACCCACCTGAAGTTCCTCCTATATTATGCACAAAAAATGAATACTCCCCCTGCTAGCTGGGACCCACCTTGGTGGGAGGCTAACTTGTGGGCCTACTAAGTTGACGGGGACAGAGGGCTTTGTCAACTTAGTCAATATGAACGATTCTAGCTCAAGTGACCGTACGATGTCCATCCAACGGCTGTAGTGCTTCTTCAACCTCTGGTCTTATTGCTCCAGCCGCCCAAAGCAGCGCCGGTCGAGCCGCATGCTCCTGCCTCCCATGGCCGGTTGTGCTGCCGCGGAGGCCTCACCGCCTCCTACTATTCCCACTGCTGGCCAGGCCCTACGGCGAAGGCAGCCTCACACCGCAGCCGAACCAATGAACCCTCGTACTCCTCTCCGCGCGGGCTTCCACTAGCACGTCTTCCCCAGCTCCGC
>NC_041389.1:383513916-383516946 GCF_002162155.2 Triticum dicoccoides | reverse complement strand
ATGTATGTCTCAATGCTTTGTGATCTGAACATGATTGTGATATTTGGAAAGTATCATTGCCTTGTTCTTTTGGAAACTAACAAATCACTAGTCTTCGAAGGCTATCGAAGAGGTGATCTGTATATGGTAGATTTCTCTGCAGGACCACAACTTACCGTATGTCTTCTAGCAAAAGCTTCAGAGTGGTGGCTTTGGCATCTAAGGCTAGGACATGCGAGCATGAGGAATTTACACACTCTCGTGAAGAAGAAGCACATCATTGGCATCGAGGGCGTCAAGTTCAAGAAAGATTATCTATGTGGTGCTTGTGAAGGAAGATGACTAGGGCCAAGTATCCCTCGAACATAATCATGACTACATCATGTCCCTTTGAGCTGCTTCACATGGACTTATTTGGCCGTACTCACTACTCTACCCTTACTACCACTGCACATCTCTATGGCTTCGTTGTTGTTGATGATTATTCAAGATACACTTGGGTGCACATAATTCTCAATAAGACTGAAGTGCAGGATGTCTTTAGACGCTTCGCCAATCGTGCCATGACCAATGATGGCATCAAGATCAAGCACATCAGGAGTGACAATGGCACTGAGTTCAAGAACACCGGCCTCGACACTTATCTTGATACATTGGGCATCACACATGAGTTCTCAGCTCCATACACACCTCATTGGGATGGCATGCACGATGCTTGATGAATACAAGACACCAAGGAAGTTTTGGCCTGAAGCCATTGATACTACATGCCACATCATCAACAGAGTTTATCTTCATAAGTTCTTCAAGAAGACATGCTATGAACTTCTGACTGGTAAGAAGCCAAATGTCATCTATTTCAAAGCCTTTGGTGCTAGGTGCTGGATCAAGGATCCACATCACACTTCAAAATTTGCACCGGATGCACATGAAGGTTTTATGCTTGGTTACAGAAAGGATTCGCACACCTACAGAGTCTTCAATCTCTTTCACTATAAAGTTCCCCCCGGTGACAGGTCGGACCCACCAACTATATCTTCGCACGCAAGGAAGTGCCTCCTTATTACGCCCAAAAAAATGAATACCCCCCTGCTAGCTGGGACCCACCATATTGTTGGGCTGACTTGTGGGCCTACTAAGTTGACGGGGATGGAGGGCTTTGTCAACTTAGTCAATACTCCAGTGATGGCCATAGTGCTTCTTCAACCGCTGGTCTTCTTGCTCCAGCCACCCAAAGCAGCGCCGGTTGTGCCACCTGCTCCTGCCTCTCGTGGCCGGCTGTGCTGCCGCAGAGGACTCACCGCTCCCATAGTACTCCTACCACTGGCCAGGCCATCCCTCCACTCACCCACACCCCCTGTTATCCTATGGCAATGGCAGCCTCACACCGCAGCCGAACCAGTGAACCCTCATACTCCTCTCCGCGTGGGCATCCACTGTCACGTCTTCCCCGGCTCCGCGTCGTCCCCTTCCTAGGGATCACCGTCGTCCACCGCCGTGGTGCTCTCGGCGCGCCGTGGTCAATTTGGTCAACGACCGACTTCCATCGGAAGAGTACTGTACGTGGAGATGCTGACAACTGGGTCCACAGCAGCCGCAAGAAAGTGCCTCCTTATTACACGGAAAATAATTATTCCTCCACCTGACAGCAGGGACCCACCGGACGGGCCACCACTATTTCGCAAAAAAAACATCTCCCCCTGACTGCTAGGACCCACCGGACGGGCCACCATATTTTGCGACAAAAACATTCCCCCCGTTGTCAGCTTGGACCCACCTGAAGTTCCTCCTATATTATGCACAAAAAATGAATACTCCCCCTGCTAGCTGGGACCCACCTTGGTGGGAGGCTAACTTGTGGGCCTACTAAGTTGACGGGGACAGAGGGCTTTGTCAACTTAGTCAATATGAACGATTCTAGCTCAAGTGACCGTACGATGTCCATCCAACGGCTGTAGTGCTTCTTCAACCTCTGGTCTTATTGCTCCAGCCGCCCAAAGCAGCGCCGGTCGAGCCGCATGCTCCTGCCTCCCATGGCCGGTTGTGCTGCCGCGGAGGCCTCACCGCCTCCTACTATTCCCACTGCTGGCCAGGCCCTACGGCGAAGGCAGCCTCACACCGCAGCCGAACCAATGAACCCTCGTACTCCTCTCCGCGCGGGCTTCCACTAGCACGTCTTCCCCAGCTCCGCATCGTCCCCTACGTAGGCCTCGCCGTCATCCACCGCCCTGGTGCTCTCCGCGCGGAGTGGTCAACGTGGTCAAGGAACGACTTCCATCGGAAGAGTACTGTACATGGAGAGGATGGCAGCTGGGTCCACGGCGGCCGCAAGGAAGTGCCTCCTTATTACGTGCAAAATAATTATTCCTCCACCCGACAGCAGGGACCCACCAGACGGGCCACCGTATTTTGCAAAAAAAATGTTTCCCCCCTGACTGCTGGGACCCACCAGCTACACCTTCGCACGCAAGGAAGTGCGTCCGGCCAACAAAAACCATTCGCCCCCCTGACTGCTGGGACCCACCAGCTACATCTTCGCACGCAAGGAAGAGCCTGACAGTCGGGACCCACCTGGTCGAAGCGTACGTAGCGTTGTCATTCTGGTCGCGAATGTGTATGTACATACTGGTCGATGTAGAGGCACGCACGTGCCGTAGTAGAGGCGTGCACGTAGCATGTACACATACGTACAGTGTCTAGTGTGCAAGAAAGAAAATACGACCACGTATGTACATACGGGAGGGGTCTCGAACGCCTACTCATGCATATGTACGGCCAGGGCTCATTTACATGGCTGGGTCGAAACGGAGAGACTGGGTCGTCGTCGTGTTCATGGGGAGGCATCGGAATGCGTCGTGTTCATCGGGAGGCAACGAAATGCGTCGTGTTCATCGGGAGGGAACAGAACGCGTGGGAGACAGCCGGCTTGGACGGAACAGGCGATGGAAACGAGGCCTGGCATATCGCAGAACGGAGGAAACGCCCTTGTGTTCGACTGGCCACGTTCGAAACGGGATCCTGTTCATCGGGAGGGGTCTGGCGTACCGCAAA
>NC_041389.1:383513319-383513906 GCF_002162155.2 Triticum dicoccoides | reverse complement strand
CAGAGGAAACAGACTTGCGTTGGACCTCCTACGGTCGAAACAGGGTCATGTTGATCGGGATGGGTGTGGCGTACCGCAAAATGGAGGAAACGAACTTGTGTTGGAGCGCTATGGTCGAAACGGGGGTCCTGTTCATCGGTGGGGGTGTGGCGTACCGCAAAACGGAACTCCACGAGATATTGTTCATCTCCACCGTCGACCTCCTCCAGCCTCCACGGGCTACTATCCATCCACCGCCGACCTCCTCCAGCCTCCACCTGTGACTGTTCATCCACGGGCTCCTGTTCATCCAGCCTCCACCACGCGCTACTCTACCGGATACTGTTCAACCACCCCTCTCCACGGGCTCCTATTCAACCACCCCTCCACGGGCTACTGTTCATCCACCCCTCCACCATCTACTGTTCATCCAGCCCTCCACGGGGTCGTCCTGTTCATCCAGCCCTCCACGGGGTCGTCCTGTTCATCCAACCCTGCACGGGGTCCTGTTCATCCAGCCCCAACCGGCTCGATCGATCGGAGTCATGTTCATCCAAAGGCAACGCCAAGGGATCATGTTCATCCACCCCCACTGCTCACTGTTCATC
>NC_041389.1:383487078-383512984 GCF_002162155.2 Triticum dicoccoides | reverse complement strand
TCATCCAGAGGCAGCATCTATCGGCTTCAGTTAGCAGCAGTAGGAAAGGAATTGCTCGATCGGGTTCAGTTAACAGCCATCGATCGATCGCTCGGGTTCAGTAACGCGTAGCCTGCAGTGCAATCGCTCGGGTTCAGTTAGAGCCCAACGCCTCGCTCGGGTTCAGTTAGAGCCCAATGCCTCGCACACACGCGCGTGTGTGTACGAGAGAAACGCGCATAGCTCGGCCCCCGACCACCCACCATAACTGGGAATTCGCCAAAAATTTTCTCGCCCTCGCTTCTACCATGCCTTTTTCCGTCATGGACGGCCCAAAGAATGTCATGCAGTTGCGTCTCCGGCCCGCCCAGGACGAAAAGCCATTTTCTGTCATGATTTTTTTTCATAGAAGTAGAAGCCCACCACATCTATGATGATACGGGATTTTGTCACAATTATTGTCATAGAAGTGTCATAAGTATGACAGAAAAAAATTCGTTCCACCCAAAATGTCACGGATGTGTCTTTTTTTGTAGTGTATGTTTCTGCTTCACAATACTCTTGGTGAAGCCTATCCCGCTAACTGCACTGTAGGGTACGACTTTGAAAGCCACTAAATGGATAATGGACAGTGGATGCACTAACCACATGACTGGTGATCGAAGTCTTCCCATGGATTCAACCCTATGTCCATCTACTAAAAGCCACATCACATTCGCTGACACTTGTAAAAGCAAGGTATTGGGCCTAGGCAGAGTTGCTATCTCAAAGGATCAACGCATGGATAAAGTGATGCTTGCTGAATACCTTGGATACAACTTCATGTATGTCTCAATGCTTTGTGATCTGAACATGATTGTGATATTTGGAAAGTATCATTGCCTTGTTCTTTTGGAAACTAACAAATCACTAGTCTTCGAAGGCTATCGAAGAGGTGATCTGTATATGGTAGATTTCTCTGCAGGACCACAACTTACCGTATGTCTTCTAGCAAAAGCTTCAGAGTGGTGGCTTTGGCATCTAAGGCTAGGACATGCGAGCATGAGGAATTTACACACTCTCGTGAAGAAGAAGCACATCATTGGCATCGAGGGCGTCAAGTTCAAGAAAGATTATCTATGTGGTGCTTGTGAAGGAAGATGACTAGGGCCAAGTATCCCTCGAACATAATCATGACTACATCATGTCCCTTTGAGCTGCTTCACATGGACTTATTTGGCCGTACTCACTACTCTACCCTTACTACCACTGCACATCTCTATGGCTTCGTTGTTGTTGATGATTATTCAAGATACACTTGGGTGCACATAATTCTCAATAAGACTGAAGTGCAGGATGTCTTTAGACGCTTCGCCAATCGTGCCATGACCAATGATGGCATCAAGATCAAGCACATCAGGAGTGACAATGGCACTGAGTTCAAGAACACCGGCCTCGACACTTATCTTGATACATTGGGCATCACACATGAGTTCTCATCTCCATACACACCTCATTGGGATGGCATGCACGATGCTTGATGAATACAAGACACCAAGGAAGTTTTGGCCTGAAGCCATTGATACTACATGCCACATCATCAACAGAGTTTATCTTCATAAGTTCTTCAAGAAGACATGCTATGAACTTCTGACTGGTAAGAAGCCAAATGTCATCTATTTCAAAGCCTTTGGTGCTAGGTGCTGGATCAAGGATCCACATCACACTTCAAAATTTGCACCGGATGCACATGAAGGTTTTATGCTTGGTTACAGAAAGGATTCGCACACCTACAGAGTCTTCAATCTCTTTCACTATAAAGTGGTTGAAACTGTAGATGTGCGGTTCGATGAGACTAATAGCTCGCAAAGAGAGCATCCGCCAAATGTGCTAGATGAAGCTACACCAAGTGAATCTATCAAGCTAATGGGTACTGGAGAAATCATACCCACCGAGGAACAGGCTGAAGATGAAATCATCATTTCTACACCTAATCAACATGAAGACAAAGCTCAGCCTAAAGCCAATGCTAAAGAATAAGACAACGATCAACAAGAGGAAAATCTTCGTCCAGTTCATCTTTGGGTTTCTAATGAAGTCCAAATTGAGAAGATCATTGATAGTATCAATGCACCTGGTCCCCTTACTCGTTCAAGAGCGATGCAACTAGCAAACTTCTGCGGTCACTTTGCATTTGTCTCCATATCTGAACCCAAGAAAGTTGATAAAGCCTTCATGGGACTTGAATGGATTTAAGCTATGCAAGAAGAACTTCAACAGTTTGAGCTAAATAATGTTTGGGAGCTAGTCAAACGTCATGATCCTCACAAGCACAATATCATTGGCACCAAATGGATCTATCACAACTAGCAAGATGAGCATGGTCAAGTTGTCAGAAACAAGGCTCATATCATTGCCCAAGATTACACACAAGTGCAAGGAGTTGACTTCAATGAAACATTTGCTCTTGTGGCTAGGCTTGAAGCCATTCGTATAGTGCTAGCCTATGCTAACCACAACAATATTCTTCTGCACCGAATGGATGTGAACAGTGCCTTCCTCAATTGAAGAATCGAAGAAGTGTATGTTGCTCAGCCGCATGGTTTTGAAGATCCAAAGCATCCTGATATGGTATACAAGCTTGATGTCTACTACACAACCTTCTTCTTGTAGACGTTGTTGGGCCTCCAAGTGTAGAGGTTTGTAGGACAGTACCAAATATCCCTCAAGTGGATGACCTAATGTTTATCAATCTGTGGGAGGCGTAGAATGAAGATGGTATCTCTCAAACAACCCTGCAACCAAATAACAAAGTGTCTCTTGTGTCCCCAACACACCCAATACAATGGTAAATTGTATAGGTGCACTAGTTCGGCGAAGAGATGGTGATACAAGTGCAATATGGATGGTAGATATAGGTTCTTGTAACCTGAAAATATAAAAACAGCAAGGTAACTAGTAATAAAAGTGAGCAAAAACGGTATTGCAATGCTTCGAAACTAGGCCTAGGGTTGATAGTTTCACTAGTGCAAGTTCTCTCAACAATGATAACATAATTAGAATATAACAATCTCTCAACATGCAACAAAGAGTCACTCCAAAGTCACTAAATGCGGAGAACATGCGAAGAGATTATTGTAGGGTACAAAACCACCTCAAAGTTATTCTTTCCGATCAATCTATTGGGATATTCCTATAAGTGTCACAAACAGCCCTAGAGTTCGTAGTAAAATAAAACCTTAAGACACACATCAACCAGAACCCCAATGTCACCTAGATACTCCAATGTCACCACAAGTATCCGCGGGTATGATTATACGATATGCATCACACAATCTCAGATTCATCTATTCAACAAACACAAAGAACTTCAAAGAGTGCCCCAAAGTTTTTACCTGAGAGTCAAGACAAAAAGGTGTGCCAACCCCTATGCATAAGTTCACAACGTCACTGAACCCGCAAGTTGGTCACCAAAACATACATCAAGTGGATCACGTGAATATCCCGTTGTCACCATAGATAAGCACATGCAAGACATACATCAAGTGTTCTCAAATCCTTAAAGACTCAATCCGATAAGATAACTGATAACCTTCAAGTATAGGGGATCGCAACAGTTTTCGAGGGTAGAGTATTCAACCCAAATTTATTGATTCGACACAAGGGGAGCCAAAGAATATTCTCAAGTATTAGCAGTTCAGTTGTCAATTCAACCACACCTAGATAACTTAGTATCTGCAGCAAAGTATTTAGTAGCAAAGTAGTATCATAGTAATGGTAACAGTGGTAGCAGTTTTGTAGTAGTTGTAATAGTAGCAACGGAAAAGTAATTAAGCAAAACACAATATGTGAAAAGCTCGTAGGCATTGGATCAGTGATGGATAATTAAGTCGGATGCGATTCCTCATGTAATAGTTATAATATAGGGTGACACAGAACTAGCTCCAGTTCATCAATGTGATGTAGGCATGTATTCCGAATATAGTCATATGTGCTGATGGAAAAGAACTTGCATGACATCTTTTGTCCTACCCTCCCATGGCAGTGGGGTCCTAATGGAAACTAAGGGATATTAAGGCCTCCTTTTAATAGAGAACCGGACCAAAGCATTAGCACTTAGTGAATACATGAACTCCTCAAACTACGGTCCTCACCGAGAAGTATCCCGATTATTGTCACTTCGGGGTTGTTGGATCCTAACACATAATAGTTGACTATGGACTTGCAAGATAGGATCAAGAACTCACATATATTCATGAAAACATAATAGGTTCAGATGTGAAATCATGGCACTCGGTCCCTAGTGACAAGCATTAAACATAGCAAAGTCATAGCAACATCAATCTCAGAACATAGTGGATACTAGGGATCAAACCCTAACAAAACTAACTTGATTACATGGTAAATCTCATCCAACCCATCACCGTCCAGCAAGCCTATGAGGGAATTACTCACGCACAACGGTGAGCATCATGAAATTGGTGATGAAGGATGGTTGCGATGACGACGGCAACGAATCCCCCTCTCCGGAGCCCGGAACAGACTCCAGATCAGCCCTCCCGAGAGAGATTAGGGCTTGGCGGCGGCTCCGTATCGTAAAACGCGATGAAACTTTCTCTCTGATTTTTCTCTCCGCGAAACGGAATATATGGAGTTGGAGTTGAGGTTGGTGGAGCATCAGGGAGCCCACGAGATAGGGGGGCGCGCCCAGGGGGAGGGGCGCGTCCCCCACCCTCGTGGACAGGGTGTGGCCCCCTGGCCTTGATTCTTTCACCAGTATTTTTTATATTTTCCAAAAGTTATCTCCGTGGATTTTTAGGTCATTCCGAGAACTTTTGTTTTCTGCACAATAAACAACACCATGGCAGTTCTGCTGAAAACAACATCAGTCCGGGTTAGTTTCATTCAAATCATGCAAGTTAGAGTCCAAAACAAGGGAAAAAGTGTTTGGAAAAGCAGATACGTTGGAGAAGTATCAACTCCCCCAAGCTTAAACCTTTGCTTGTCCTCAAGCAATTCAGTTGAGAAACTGAAAGTGATAAAGAAAAACTTTTACAAACTCTGTTTGCTCTTGTTGTTGTAAATATGTACAGCCAGCATTCAAGTTTTCAAAAAAGATTATGAACTAACCATATTCACAATCACACTTAGGTCTCATGTTTACTCATATCAATGGCATAATCAACTAGCGAGCAATAATAATAAATCTCGGATGGCAACACTTTCTCAAAATAATCATAATATGATATAACAAGATGGTATCTCGCTAGCCCTTTCTGAGACCGCAAAACATAAATGTCGAGCACCTTTAAAGACCAAGGACTGACTAAACATTGTAATTGATGGTAAAAGAGATCCAGTCAAGTCATGCCCAATATAAACTAATAGTAATGCATGCAAATGACAATGTGATCTCCAGTGGGTGCTTTTTAATAAGAAGGTGATGACTCAACATAAAAGTAAATAGATAGGCCCTTCGCAGAGGGAAGCAGGGATTTGTAGAGGTGCTAGAGCTCGATTTTGAAATAGAGATGAATAATATTTTAAGTGGTATACTTTCACTGTCAACGCAACAACTATGAGATGGCGATATCTTCCATGCTACATACATTATAGGCGGTTCCCAAACAGAATTGTAAAGTTTATACTCCCCCACCACCAACAATCACACTCCACGGCCATTCGAAACAACGGGGTACCGCCCATACCAACAACAATCCTGGGGGAGTTTTGTTTTAAATATTTTGATTTGCTTTGATCTTTTTGATCATGGAACTGGGCATCCCGGCTACCAGCCATTTTCTCGTGAATGAGCGGAGTCCACTCCGCTTGAGAATAACCCACCTAGCATGGAAGATACAGACAACCCTAGTTGAAACATGAGCTGCTCGAGCGTACAAAACAGAGTTTCATTTGAAGGTTTGGAGTTTGGAACATACAAATTTACTTGGAACGACAGGTAAATACCGCATATAGGAAGGTATGGTGGACTCATATGGAATAACTTTGGGATTTATGGAGTTTGGATGCACAAGCAGTATTCTCGCTTAGTACAGGTGAAGGCTAGCAAAAGACTGGGAAGCGACCAACTGAGAGAGCGACAACAGTCATGAACATGCATTAAAATTAATCAACACCGAGTGCAAGCATGAGTAGGATATAATCCACCATGAACATAAATATCGTGAAGGCTATGTTGATTTGTTTCAACTACATGCGTGAACATGTGCCAAGTCAAATCACTCAAATCATTCAAAGGAGGATACCATCTCATCATACCACATCACAACCATTTTAATAGCATGTTGGCACGCAAGGTAAACTATTATAAACTCCTAGCTAATTAAGCATGGCATAAGCAACTACAATCTCTAATTGTCATTGCAAACATGTTTATTCATAATAGGCTAAATCAGGAACGATGAACTCATCATATTTACAAAAACAAAAGAGGTCGAGTTCGTACCAGCTTCTCTCTTCTCAATCAGTCCAACATATATCGTCATTATTGCCTTTCACTTGCATGGCCGTACGGTGTGTATAATAATAATAGTGCGCGTGCATTGGACTAAGCTGGAATCTGCAAGCATTCAATTCAAGGGAGAAGACAAGGTAATATGGGCTCTAAGTTAAATCAACAATCATGCATATAAGAGCCACTAAGCATTTTTATTATGGCCTTCTCCTCTCGACCACCAAAGGAAAGAAATAAAACTATTTACACGGGAAAGCTCCCAACAAGCAAAAGAAGAACGAGAAGTCTTTTTGGGTTTTAATTTTAATTACTACTACAAGCATAGAAATTAAACTAACTATTTTTTTGGTTTTTCTTAAGGTTTATCAAACACGCAAGAAGAAAGCTAGAAAAATAAATTAAACTAGCATGGATAATACAATGAAAGAGTATAAACACCGACAACTAGAATAGTGTGTGAACATGAATGTAAAGTCGGTGAGAATTATGTACTCCCCCAAGCTTAGGCTTTTGGCCTAAGTTGGTTTATTGCCAAGGATCACGGCTACTCTCCCCGGTGTACTAAGGAGTATCATCTGGATACCACTGGCTGGCGATCTCCTCCGGATCCCACTGATAACAGGATGAACGATGAGGGTCCAGTGGAGGTTCCGGCTCAGGCTCTGGAGCTGACGTCTGACCTTGGTGCACGTACACAGCCTTCGGCAAGACAAGGTAATGACCTGCAGTTAAATCAAATAAAGAAGGCGCGGGCAGGGTAATAATCTCACTATGTTTGTTATTAAATCTCAGGTTATACATAAGCATCTTATCATCATTGCCAACAATAAATTCATGTGCTACCATGCTCCTGTAATCTAAAAAGGAAAGGGGCAGCAGTTTCTCCTTTTTCTAATCATGCCTAATAGGTATCTCAAAATGTTTAGCAAGGCGTGCAGCATAGATACCTCCAAAGATGGGGCCCTTTATACGGTTTAAGCCTAACCGTTTAGCAATAATGGCACCCATACTAAAAGTGTTATCACCGAATAAGGCATGGAGCAGAATAATAATATCAGGAACACTGAAGTTTCCACTATTTCCACGACCAATTAAGCATCTACTAGCAAATATGGCAAAGTAGCATAAAACAGGAAAATGTATGCTAGTGATTCTCGCATCGGAACCCTTCCTTTCCACTACAGTAATAGTATCAATAAAACCATCCACATCTTTACGATGTGGTTCATCTAAGCTTCCCTCAAAGGGTATTCTACATACCGTGCAAAATTTACGTAATGACATTTCCTTAAACTCATCATATAAATGAAAAGCTACTGAAGGTGGTGAATTCTTAGGATAATAATAAAAGTTTTACATGAAAGTATTGGTAAGTAAGAGATATTGTTCGATCCGGTCGTGGAGGAAGTCGGTGAGGCCCGTATTTTCAGCCAAAGAATAAAATTCTTCATAAATCCTGGCTACTCTCAAGAAATTATCACAAGGACATTCACACTGCCATACTTCCGCTACGCGAGGAAGATTATACTTGGCCTTTTCTTCCTCCTTAGCTTGTTTATCCTTGGAGCTTTGACTAGAAGAGCCTCTCAATAATCTCCTCATCATTTTCTGAAAATTTCTGAAATTTTTAGTAACTTCAAAATAAAAGTGAATCAAACTAAACAAGATTGATAGCAACTACTCCCACAAGTGCCTACAGCCTATACCATGCATTAGAATTACTTGGGACCTCATAAATTTGACATGCAAGCTCAAAAACAGGGTCACCTATTCAGCAAAAATTTGCAATGAATAAAGCACTAGAACAAAAACTAATTGGACCAATGGAGGAGTCACATACCAAGCAACAATCTCCCAAAGCAGTTTTGTGAATCGAGCTTTGAGCAAGGAGATCGAAAATCGCACCAAAATGAGCTAGAAGTCGTGCTTGAGATGGATGGGGATTTTTTTGGGAGGAAGATGGAGTGTGTGGGTGCAGGAATAAGTGGAGGGGAGCCACCATGGGCCCATGAGACAGGGGGCGCGCCCAGGGGGAGTGGACGCGCCCTCCACCCTCGTGGCCAGGTGCTTGCCCCCCTGCTGTGTTCTCAGTGCCTAAAATCCTCAAATATTACATAAAAATCATACTAAATTTGCAGGGCATTTGGAGCGCTTTTATTTTCGGGATATTTTTTATTGCATGGATAATTCAGAAAACAGACAGATAATACTATTTTTGGTTTATTTATTCTAAATAACAGAAAGTAAAAAGAGGGTACAGAAGGTTGTGCATTCTAGTTTCATCCATCTCATGATCATCAAAATGAATCCACTAACAAGGTTGATCAGGTCTTGTTAACAAACTCATTCCGAATAACATGGAACCGGAGAAATTTCGAATAACACTAGGTTACCTCAACGGGGATATGCACATCCCCAATAATAAGAATATCATAATTTTTCTCGACAGTAGGAAGAGGAAATTCAAAACCTCCAATAATGATAGTTGGAAATTTTCCAATAGAATTGATGCTGTGAACTTGAGGTCGTTTCCTCAGAAAGTGTACCGTATGCTCATTACCATTAACATGAAAAGTGACATTGCCTTTGTTGAAATCAATAACAGCCCCTGCAGTATTCAAAAGGGTCTACCAAGGATAATCGACATACTATCGTCCTCGGGAATATCAAGAATAACAAAGTCCGTTAAGATAGTGACATTTGCGAGCACAACAGGCACATCCTCACAAATACCGGCAGGTATAGCAGTTGATTTATCAGCCATTTGCAAAGATATTTCAGTAGGTGTCAACTTATTCAATTCAAGTCTACGATATAAAGAGAGAGGCATAACACTAACACCGGCTCCAAGATCACATAAAGCAGTTTTAACATAGTTTCTTTTAATGGAGCATGGTATAGTTGGTACTCCAGGATCTCCAAGTTTCTTTGGTATTCCACCCTTAAAAGTATAATTAGCAAGCATGGTGGAAATTTCAGCTTCTGGTATCTTTCTTTTATTTTTAATGATATCCTTCATATATTTAGCATAAGGGTTTACTTTAAGCATATCAGTTAAGCGCATACGTAAGAAGATAGGTCTAATCATTTCAGCAAAGCGCTCAAAATCCTCGTCATCCTTCATCTTGGATGGTTTCGAAGGAAAAGGCATGGGTTTCTGAACCCGTGGTTCTCTTTCTTTGCCGTGCTTCCTAGCAACAAAGTTTCTTTTATCATAACGTTGATTCCTTGATTGTGGGCTATCAAGATCAACAGCAGGTTCAATCTCTACATCATTAGAATTGCTAGGTTGAGCATCAACATGAACATTATCATTAACATTATCACTAGGTTCATGTTCATCACCTGATTGTGTTTCAGCATCAGAAATAGAAATATAATTGGGATTCTCAGGTGTGTGTACAACAGGTTCACTAGAAGCATGCAAAGTCCTATCATTTTTCTTTTTCATCTTTTTGGAAGGACTAGGTGCATCTACATTATTTCTCTGAGAATCTTGCTCAATTATCTTAGGGTGGCCTTCAGGATACAAAGGTTCCTGAGTCATTCTACCAGTTCTAGTAGCCACTCTAACAGCAAAATCATGTTTACTATTTAATTCATCAAGCAAATCACTTTGAGCTTTAAGTACTTGTTCAGCTTGAGTGGTAACCATAGAAGCATATTTTCTAATGAGTTTAAGTTCACCTTTAACTCTAGCCATATAATCACTCAAACGTCCTATCATGAAAGCATTACTCTTTAACTCTCTACCAACGTAAGCATTAGAACTTTCTTGTATAGCCATATAGTCATCAAATTCATCTAAGCATGGGCTATGAAATTTAGTAGATAGGATTTCAACTTTATCATATCTACAGAGAGAATTTACCTTTACTACCTGTGTCGGGTAATCAAGACAATGTGTTTCTTCAACAGGCAGTATATTAAGACCATGTATTTCTTCAATATGAGGTAGATTCTTAGCATCTTCAACTTCAATACCTTTTTCTTTCATTGATTTCTTTGCCTCTTGCATATCTTCAAGACTGAGAAATAGAACTCTCCTCTTCTTCGGAGTTGGTTTAGGAATAGGCTGAGGAGTTGGCTTAATTGGCTCGGGAATTGCCTCGGGAATTGGCTCAGGAAGAGTCCAATTATTTTCATTAGTCAACATATTATTCAATAGTAATTCAGCTTGGTCGACTATTCTTTCCCTGAAAACACAATCATCACAACTATCCAAGTGGTCCTTGGAAGCATCGGTTAGTCCATTATGAAAGATATCAAGTATTTCATTTTTCTTAAGAGGATGATCAGGCAAAGCATTAAGTAATGGGAGAAGCCTCCCCCAAGCTTGTGGGAGACTCTCTTCTTCGATTTTCACAAAATTATATATTTCCCGCAAGGTAGCTTGTTTCTTACGAGCAGGGGAATATTTAGCAGAGAAGTAATAAATAATATCCCGGGGACTACGCACACAACCAGGATCAAGAGAATTAAACCAAGTTTTAGCATCACCCTTTAATGAGAATGGAAATATCTTAAGGATATAATAGTAGCAAGACTTCTCACCATTAGTGAACAGGGTGGCTATATCGTTTAACTTGGTTAGATGTGCCACAACAGTTTCAGATTCATTGCCATAAAAAGGATCAGATTCAACCAAAGTAATTATTTCAGGATCAACAAAGAATTCATAATCCTTATCAGTAACAAAGATAGGTGAAGTAGCAAAAGCAGGGTCATATTTCATTCTAGCATTTAGAGTTTTCTGTTTAAGTTTAGCTAGTAATTTCTTAAGATCAGATCTATCATTGCAAGCAAAAAGATCTCTAGCAGTTTCTTCATCCATAACATAACCCTCAGGAACAACAGGCAATTCATACATAGGGTGAGAACCTTCATCATCACTATCATCAATAATTTCATCTTCAATAATTTTATTCTCTCTAACCCTAGCAAGTTGTTCATCAAGAAATTCACCTAATGGCAAAGTAGTATCAAGCACAGAAGTAGTTTCATCATAAGTATCATGCATAACAGAAGTGGCATCATCAATAACATGCGACATATCAGAATACATAGTAGTAGCAGGTTTAGGTGTCGCAAGCTTACTCAAAACAGAAGGAGAATCTAGTGCAGAGCTAGATGGCAGTTCCTTACCTCCACTCGTAGTTGAGGGAAAAATCTTAGTTCTTTCGTCTTTAAAGTTCCTCATAGTGATCAGCAGATATAAATCCCAAGTGACTCAAAGAATAGAGCTATGCTCCTCGGCAACGGCGCCAGAAAATAGTCTTGATAACCCACAAGTATAGGGGATTGCAATAGTTTTCAAGTGTAGAGTATTCAACCCAAATTTATTGATTCGACAGAAGGGGAGCCAAAGAATATTCTCAAGTATTAGAAGTTGAGTTGTCAATTCAACCACACCTGAATAACTTAGTATCTGCAGCAAAGTATTTAGTAGCAAAGTAGTATATAGTAATAGTAATAGTGGCAAAAGTAAAGGTAGCAGTTTTGTAGTAGTTGTAATAGTAGCAACGGAAAAGTAAACAAGCAAAGCAAAATATGTGAAAAGCTGATAGGCATTGGATCAGTGATGGATAATTATGTCGGATGTGATTCCTCATGTAATAGTTATAACATAGGGTGACACAGAACTAGCTCCAGTTCATCAATGTAATGTAGGCATGTATTCCGAATATAGTCATACGTGCTTATGGAAAAGAGCTTGCATGACATCTTTTGTCCTACCCTCCCGTGGCAGCAGGGTCCTAATGGAAACTAAGAGATATTAAGGCCTCCTTTTAATAGAGAACCAGACCAAAGCATTAGCACTTGGTGAATACATGAACTCCTCAAACTACGGTCATCACCGAGAAGTATCCCGATTATTGTCACTTCGGTGTTGTCGGATCATAACACATAATAGGTGACTATAGACTTGCAAGATAGGATCAAGAACTCACATATATTCATGAAAACATAATAGGTTCAGATCTGAAATCATGGCACTCGGGCCCTAGTGACAAGCATTAAACATAGAAAAGTCATAGCAACATCAATCTCAGAACATAGTGGATACTAGGGTCAAACCCTAACAAAACTTACTTGATTACATGGCAAATCTCATCCAACCCATCACCGTCCAGCAAGCCTACGATGGAATTACTCACGCACGGTGGTGAGTGAGGGAGTCCTGGATTAGGGGGTATCCGGACAGCCGGACTATATACATCGTCCGGACTATTGAAGCGTGAAGATACAAGACTCAAGACTCCGTCCCATGTCCGGATGGGACTCTCCTTTGCGTGGAACACAAGCTTGGCGATCTGGATATTGTGTTTCCTTCCTTGTAACCGACTCCATGTAAACCCTAGCCCTCTCCGGTGTCTATATAAACCGGAGAGGTTGGTCCTTAGAAGGCCGATCACAATTACAATCATAATCATCATAGTCTAGCTTCTAGGGTTTAGCCTCTACGATCTCGTGGTAGATCTACTCTTGTACTACTCATATCGTCAATATTAATCAAGCAGGAAGTAGGGTTTTACCTCCATCGAGAGGGCCCGAACCTGGGTAAACATTGTGTCCCTTGCTTCCTGTTACCATCAGCCTGAGACGTACATATTGGGACCCCCTACCCGAGATCCGCCGGTTTTGACACCGACATTGGTGCTTTCATTGAGAGTTCCTCTGTGTCGTTGCTGCAAGGCTTGATGGCGCCTTCGATCATCAACAACACGGTCTAGGGCAAGGCTTTTCTCCCCGGACAGATCTTGGTGTTCGGAGGCTTCGCACTGTGGGCCAATTCGCTTGGCCATCTGGAGCAGATCGACAGCTACGCCCCTGGCTACCAGGTCAGGTTCGAAAACTTGAACTACACGGACAACATTCGTGGAGACTTGATCTTCGATGCATTTGGGCCCATGCCAGGAGCACCGGACAGTTACGATGAGCGCGGCTTAAACCTGTTGTTGGACAATGCTCGGGATATCACCCCGGCAGTAGCCCTGGACCTAAATCCGGAGCGGGCTGCATTGCCTAAGGAGGGAGGGATGGACCCCGCCCTGTAGGCCGTACTCTCATCGGTGTTGGAGGTGAACACAGGTCTCACCTCTGTAGAAGCTTGTGACTCCGGACCCCCGGACTCGTATCCGGTCGTCGGTCCCAGTCCGCGCGCTCCCGAGCCCGCCGAGCCTGGTTGGGCTCCGGTAATGGAGTTTACCTCTGCGGATATCTTCCAGCACTCGCCCTTTGGCGACACGCTGAACTCATTAAAGTCTCTCTCTTTGTCAGGATGCTCTCAGTCAAACTATGTCCGGCTCATGTGGGAAGTAGACGACGAAGGAATTCGTTGCCCACCTACCACCCACTTCATTGCCACGGTTGATGATTTAACCGACGTGCTTGACTGCGACTCCGAAGGCATCGACGGTATGGAAGACGATGCAGGAGAAGATTCGGAATCTCTGGGGCACTGGACTACTACCTCATCACACGATATATTCATGGTGGATACGCCCAAGGAGGACGACGGCGACAATCCGGAAGATAAAACCCCCGGGCAAAAGCCAAAATGACGGCGGAGACGCCTCTCAAAGTCGAGCAATAGTAAAAATAGTGACAACAGCGCAAGAAAGATCGACATACTAGTAAACTCCGAAGGCAACAACGACCACATGGACCCAGCGATGGAGTAGGACGAGCCAGGTCACGCCAAACCAAGTTCGGAGCAGACGCCCGATCACAATAATCCCGAGGGACGAGTTCGTCAAACCGCCCCAGTACAAGAACATAGTCCGGACGATGACGCATTCATCATTCCAGAGGAATGCGTGGAACGAGATAACCTCCAAAGAATGCTTACGGCCACAGCGAGAAGTCTAAAAAAGCAGAAGCAATGGCTCAAAGTCGCACAGGAAACGCTCAATCGCAGATGGAATAAAGTGCTAGACACTAAAGAAAGATATGGCGACAATCGCCATACAAAGAGCTATCCAAAATGCAAGCTACTGCCAGAATTCGACAACGAGGCCCTTCCACCAAAGAATAATACGACCAGGAGGCCAGACGTACCACTTGATAACCGCAACAGAGCGGCTACCGACGCCGCGCACGATTTACATGAGCACCTGGATAAGAAAGCCGGCGCGACCAGGTCCATCTACGGATCCAAAGTACACACCCCGGCGAAGGACTATGGTCACCAAAATGACCATACCAACCAAATACCAGTACGGAATAAGCTCCGGACACAGCAACAGCCGACAACATGCCACAGCACGTCCAGATACAGAGGGGCTGCTCACCCCCTGTGCTTCACCGAACAAGTACTGGACCATGAATTTCCATAGGGTTTTAAACCTGTGAACATAGAGGCATACGACGGAATGACAGACCCAGGGGTCTGGATCGAAGATTTTATCCTGCATATTCACATGGCTCGTGGGGATGACCTCGACGCCATCAAATACCTTCCCCTCAAACTGAAGGGACCAGCTCGACACTGGTTGAAGAGCCTCCCTGAAAATTCAATTGGGAGTTGGCAGGAACTCGAGGACGCTTTCAGGGCAAATTTTCAAGGGACTTATGTCCGGCCTCTGGATGCAGACGATTTAAGTCAAATAATCCAACAACCTGGAGAGTCCACCCGCCAGCTTTGGAATAGATTCCTGACTAAGAAGAATCAAATTGTCGATTGTCCAGATGCCGAAGCCTTAGTGACTTTCAAACACAGCATCCACGACGAGTGGATCGCCAGACACCTCGGCCAAGAAAAGCCAAGGACAATGGCAGCCCTAACAAACCTGATGACCCGCTTTTGCGCCGGAGAAGATAGTTGGCTGGCCCATAAAGGCACTAGCGATCCCAGCACATCCGAGATAAGAGATGGCAACGGGAAGCCACGGCGTAATAAAAACAAAGGCCAAAACAAGGAAGAGAGCCCGTGCAACACTTCTCGACCCGATCAGCAAAAGAAGCCATTTAAAGGCAGTAAAGAGGGACCATCTGGTCTGAATAGAGTCCTAGACAGACTGTGCCAAATTCATGGCACCCCCGAGAAACCTACGAACCACACGCACAGAGAATGTTGGGTCTTCAAGTAGGCCGGCAAATTAAATGCCGAACACAAGGGGAGGGACACACCAAGTGAAGATGAGGATGAACCTCGCCAGCCGAACATTGGGGGACAGAAAATATTCCCACCAGAGGTTAAAACAGTAAACATGATCCACGCGACGCACACATCCACAAGAAGGCACGAACGCGCGCTTAGAGAAACGTATGATACAGAGCCCATAGTACCCACATCTAACTATTGGACGGCTTGTCCGATCACCTTCGATCACATGGACTGCCCAACTAGTATTCGGCACCGAGGATCAGATGCCTTGGTGCTTGACCCAATAATTGACGGATACCATCTCACCCACGTCCTCATGGACGGCGGCAGCAGTCTCAATTTAATATACGAGGATACTGTCCGCGGGATGGGGATAGACCCATCTAGAATTAGCCAAAGCAACACCACCTTTGAAGGGGTGATACCAGGCGTTGAAGCCTATGGCAGGGGCTCCATCGTAACTGGAGGTAACATTCAGCTCCCCAGGCAACTCCAGAAGCGAAGAATTACTCTTCACCATCGCACCCTTCCAAAGCGGCTATCATGCATTGCTTGGAAGAACAGCCTTCGCCCGCTTCAACGCATTTCCGCACTATGCCTACCTCACACTCAAGATGCCCGGTCCACATGGTGTCATCACCATTAACGGAAACACAGAGCACTCTTCACGCGCAGAGGAACACGCGACGGCCCTAGCGGCTGGACTATAAGCGGCCTCCAATATCAGAAAACATGACTGGTCATTGAGACCACAAACATGGTTAGACGAATCCGGTAGCCCAGATAAAACTGAACCAGCGCACCGTATATGTAATCCCATAGAGGACACCAGGGGCTATGAATATTTAATACAGCCCCACACTTGGCTCAACCTTATTGGCAGGCCAACATCTTACACTTTTATTATCCATCGCATACTTACGTTGTACTCTCCTATGAGTTTCCTTTTTTTACACACACCGTTCGCGCCATACCCTTCCAGGATACAGCACAACGGAGACAAAGGCGCAGACGTGCAGCAGGGCCCCGCTCAACAGGTTTCTTTTTAGATTAAGCCCCTGTGTAAACCTTTTCTATTGCCTCTTGTTGTTTAACCATCCCATGGGTTCCATACCCACAGAGGATACTGCCGTTATTGGCATTTCGCCAAGAAAGATTAACGCACGTACCTGGAAATACATGGTTTATAATGAAAAGGCATTGTTCAGCCTATTTTCTGTTACAAAGACCGAATACCTTTGTGAGTGTTCGGCGTCACGAGTTTGGCCTTATATGCATCAGCTCCGAATCATGTCTTTGGTCAAATGTTGGGTTTGCCCGGCTCCTGGGTTTGCCGCCTCACGTTCCGTTCTTATCGGCTAAGGCAGCCAAAGGAGAACGACTGCGATTGTGCCCTGGTTATTCCAGATGAGCACGTCAGTAGAGAAAGCCGAAAACTGACTATCATAATACAACAAGAGACTGTTCAACCACTCGAAGACTCACAGGAATCTTTAGGATTCCTCCGCATTAACGAAGGGCCGTTTCCCGGCCATGTACATATGCGCCCCTATTCGGATGCACGCACAAGTACTAGGGGCTACATAGTAGCCCCACCGTCAAACTCTCGTGGCTAAGCGAAAGTGTTACAGTTGTATAGTCCGGTTGCCTAGTTCGACATGCGATCACCTCCTTAATGGACCAAGATGTTGGAACAAGTGTGATTACGCATATTTTTCGCGAACACCCCCACATTGTATGCGTGGGGGCTGAAGCCAATGACTGCTAACTTTCAGATTACTTATATATATATATAAACAGCCGCACAGGAGACACAATAACACTTTCGGGCAAAAAGTATAAATATAGCCTTATAACCAAAATGACATTGTTTTTACAATGATTCAATTTTTCATTTGAACAAGACATTCTTAGAGAATTGCGCCTCTATTAGGCGGGCACCTTCTGTGACCTGCGCCAAGTAGTGCTCGGCCGGATATTGGCCTCCCACCGGATCCTGGGCGCTACAATGGTGGCCTCCATATCCGTCCAATAGGCTTTAACGCGGGCAAGAGCCATTCGTGCACCCTCTATGCACGCCGACCTCCTCATGGCATCGATCCGAGGCATGGCCCCAAGGAATTGTTGCACCAAACCAAAGTAACTGTCCGACTTAGGCCCCTTCGGCCAAAAATGGTCTATTACAGACCGCATTGCAAGGCTGGACAGCCTATGAAGCTCTGCTACAGCAGCCATCTTCTCACTTAACGGCAGCGGGCGAGTGGGAGCTTGGAATTGCGACCAGAAAAGCTTCTCCACTTCTTTATCACCTTGATCCTCGAAGAACTTGGCGGCGTCAGCTGTACTCTTCGCCAAATCCGCATACGCATTTGCCGGACTCCAGCGTCCATCCAGGGGAGCATACTTCAGATCCAAAAACTTCATCCGCAGTAAGTAGGAGCCCCCAGCCGCGATTTTACCGGCCTGTTGAAGATCCTCCTGCACACCCCTGACTTCGGTCCCCATCTCCGTGGTGGCATTAAGTGCCTTGTTCAGGTTGGCCGAACTAGCCTCATGCTCCTTTTTAAGGAGTTCATACCGGTCGGCGGCATTTTTCAACTCCACAGCCATTTCGGCTATCTTTTCCTCGCATCGGTGATGAGTAGCCTGTTCAGCTCTCAATTCTTCGGCAGCCTTTAGGGAAGCCGCACTACTAACCCGAGCTTGTTCCTTGGCCTGGGCAAGTTCCGCCCTCAGGGCTTCCATGGCAGCAGCACTATCTGCAGTCCAAACACATTGCATTAATATTATGCCACTCTCATATTTTCCTACACAACATAATGAGGAAAGCAGAGAACATACCTTGTGACTCGTTCAGATGCGCGTTCACCAGCGTGATACCACCATCAATAGATCCAATTTTCCTCCTTATTTCAGCAACTTCAACGGACTGTTCGGCATCCGGATCCTTAGATACCTACGCACATGTACAACGTAATCAATACTTAAACAAAATGATCCTCCGTTTGCCGCCTAGGGCGGGCAACCAGAGTCTCAGGGGCTACTATCCATATGGATCACACCTAGCGCGTGCCTCACTGCCAAAAATTATGTATTTTTCACTACATACATCAAAGCCTCTAAGCAGACTCGTAAATGCTTCATTCAAACCGCTTGTGGCGGATGAAATCTTCTTGAGCAATGCGCTCATTAATGAGCGGTGCTCCTCCGAGAGCGCAGCTCGCTCCAGAAGGCATGTCAGTATGTCCTACCGGACATCGAACTGTGTTGAACCCTTCTCATTGCGCCCCATGGGAGCCAAATGCTCCGGGCTCAGGGCGGCCGATGTATTAACCTCCGGCTTCGGCAGGTCCGGACTCCTCCGTGACGACATCACGGTGTCGCCTGCTTCATGAGGTGGAGAGGTGAGTGGAGTCTCGCTCTCCATCATCTCCGTAGGAAGATCCCCTGAAGATGAACTCTGTTGAGAAGAGCTGCTAGCCAGACTGCACAAGACGAATCCTAGTTATTGATCTCAGAGAAGCGCGGTATCTTTGAATTAACGATTAACTTACAACTCGGTGGAGGGCTGGCCCGTTGGCGGGCATGACGCGGTGAGGACGTCTGTCGGGGAAGAGTTCCCCAGCGGCACTTTCTTCCCTTGTTTGGGCATCTCCGTCTCCAAGTCTTCGGAGGCGGCCCTTTACCTCCCGCGCGGGTAGGTGGCTTCAGATTCCCCTCCCCGACTATCCTCCCTTGGGGAGGAAGCAATTCCCCCGGTTTGGATGCACAACGTGTGAAGTTCGGCTTCTTTGTTCTTCCCCTTGTATTTCCCTGACGGCATTCTGCTGAGCACCCAGTCAAGCATCTTGGCAATGGTTGGGCTTGGCGAGCCTTCGAAAAGTGGCGCTAGACACCTGATTCTTTCCGCTTTGCTGAGCCATTCCAGGCCACGGAAGATTTTCAAAATAACGACTATGACAAATATAAAACAAAGTGTCTGGTATCAAGGTTACTTACTTGGGTATCTAGGCGATTTCAGCTTAGGCCCGCATCCTCGGTGGTGTCCGGACACTCTACTTGTGGTCCGAAGAATAATTTACACATCCCTTCATGCTTCAGGCTGAAGAAGTGCTTAATAGTCCGTGGACCCTCTGGATTGAACTCCCACATCCGGAGAGGTCGGCGTTGGCACGGCTACATCCGTCGGATTAACATCACTTGAATTATGCTGACTAGGTTAATGTCCCTTCCAAGGAGCTCCCGGATACGGCTCTGCAGTATTGGTACAAGAGGGCCCCCAATTCCGTCCTACGTCGGTCCAAGATGCCAGTTGTGACGGAGGGCCCGAGAGGAACTCGGGGGCGGCCACCCACTTCGTGCCTCTGGGAGCCGTGACATAAAACCACCTCTGTTGCCATACATCGGATACTTCTGTGAAAGAACCCTCTGGCCATGGGGCATCGGTGTTCCTGCTTATTACGGCACCTCCGCACTTCGCATGTCGCCCCTCGATCATCTTCGGCTTGACATTGAAGGTCTTGAGCCATAAGCCGAAGTGTGGGGTGACGTGGAGAAAAGCCTCGCACACAATGATGAACGACGAGATATGGAGGATAGCGTCCGGAGCTAGATCATGAAAATCCAACCCGTAATAAAACATGAGCCTCCTCACAAAGGCATCGAGGGTGAGACCCAAGCCGCGGAGGAAGTGAGGAACAAACACGACGCTCTCATTGGGCTCTGGTGTAGGGATGACTTGCCCTGGAGCAGGAAGCCTATGCTGGATGTCGGCGGTCAGGTATCCGACCTCCCTAAGCCTCACAATGTCCTCCTCTTGGATCGAGTAGGCCACCCAACGACCTTGAAGGTTGGGTCCGGATATATTGGAGGATCTGGGGTGCTACAGCTTAGGTCTTGGGTGTTAGAACTCGAGGTGCAAGAGGGCGCAAGGGAGGTAGAAAAGAGGCATAGGCCTCGGCCCCTTTATAAAGGGGGTGAATATCAAGATTCCTCAGCGCGATCGCTTGAGGCTTAACTAAAAACACACGGAGTCATACCAACGGTCGCCATGGGGTCACGCATGCCCATATTGATGAACGATCCTGTAATAAGAGGAACACGATCTCTGCTTTGGCAGGACGTGCCAATAAAGTCGCCTCGCAACGCGAGTCGAGGTGGGGCGAGAAACGCCAGTTCGTGTTGGACCAGGCCACGATGCAAGGGCACGACGTACGAAGATTGCCAGCAGATCATATTTATTCTATGTTCCCTACAATGGTATGTGAAGATCATCTCGCAGATCCGGACACGGTCTAAGTGTTTGATAATTACTTTGGAGTATTCGGAGAAGGAACCCGCCTTGCAATGTCGAAGACAAGACTGCGCGCCGGACTCATCGTCATTGAAGCCTGGTTCAGGGGCTACTGAGGGAGTCCTGGATTAGGGTGTATCCGGACAGCCAGACTATATACATCGTCCGGACTATTGAAGCGTGAAGATACAAGACTCAAGACTCCGTCCCGTGTCCGGATGGGACTCTCCTTTGCGTGGAAGACAAGCTTGGCGATCCGGATATTGTGTTTCCTTCCTTGTAACCGACTCCATGTAAACCCTAGCCCTCTCCGGTGTCTATATAAACCGGAGAGGTTGGTCCTTAGAAGGCCGATCACAATTACAATCAGAATCATCATAGGCTAGCTTCTAGGGTTTAGCCTCTACGATCTCGTGGTAGATCTACTCTTGTACTACTCATATCGTCAATATTAATCAAGCAGGAAGTAGGGTTTTACCTCCATCGAGAGGGACCGAACCTGGGTAAACATTGTGTCCCTTGCTTCTTGTTACCATCAGCCTGAGACGCACAGATCAGGACCCCCTACCCAAGATCCGCCGGTTTTGACACCGAAAGTGAGCATCCTAAAATTGGTGATGGAGGATGGTTAATGATGATGACGGCGACGAATCCCCCTCTCCGGAGCCCCGAACGGACTCCGGATTAGCCCTCCCGAGAGAGATTAGGGCTTGGTGATGGCTCCGTCTCGTAAAACACGATGGAACTTTCTCTTTGATTTTTTTTCTCCGCGAAACAGAATTTATGGAGTTGGAGTTGAGGTCGGTGGAGCATCAGGGGGCCCACGAGACAGGGGGGCGCATCCCCCACCCTCGTGGACAGGGTGTGGGCCCCCTGGCCTTGATACTTTCGCCTGTATTTTTTATATTTTCCAGAAGTTATCTCCGTCGATTTTCAGCTCATTCCGAGAACTTTTGTTTTCTGCACAATAAACAACACCATGGTAGTTCTACTAAAAACAGCGTCAGTCCGGGTTAGTTTCATTCAAATCATGTAAGTTAGAGTCCAAAACAAGGGCAAAAGTGTTTGGAAAAGTAGATACCTTGGAGACATATCAATAACTTCAAAGGGAAAACTCAATCCATTACAAGAAAGTAGAGGGGGATAAACATCATAAGATCCAACTATAATAGCAAAGCTCGCGGTACATCAAGATCATGCCAAATCAAGAACACGAGAGAGAGAGAGAGAGAGAGAGAGATCAAGCACATAGCTACTGGTACATACCCTCAGCCCCGAGGGTGAACTACTCCCTCCTCGTCATGAAGAGTGCCGAGATGATGAAGATGGCCACCAGTGATGGATCCCCCCTCTAGCAGGGTGCCGGAACAGGGTCCCGAATGGTTTTTGGTGGCTACAGAGGCTTGCGGCGGCGGAACTCCCGGTCTTGGTTCTGTTCTGGAAGTTTGGGTATATATAAGAGGTGTTGGCATCGGGAACAAGTCAGGGGGTCCACAAGGCAGCCATGAGGTAGGGGGCGCGCCCATGGGGTAGGGCGCGCCCTCCACCCTCGTGCTGGCCTTGGGACTCTTCTAGTCCATTTCCGATGCTCCGTGGGCTTCTTCTGGTCCAAAAACAATCTCCGTGAATTTTCAGGTCAATTTGAGTCTGTTTGATATTCCTTTTCTGTAAAACTCAAAAACAGGGAAAAAAACAGAAACTGGCACTAGGCTCTAGGTTAATTGGTTAGTCCCAAAAATCATATAAAATAGCATATAAATGCATATAAAACATCCAAAATAGATAATATAATAGCATGGAACAATCAAAAATTATAGATACGTTGGAGACGTATCAAGCATCCCCAAGCTTAATTCCTGCTCGTTCTCGAGTAGATAAATGATAAAAATGGAATTTTTGATGTGGAATGCTACCTAACATATTTATCCATGTAATTCTTTTTATTGTGGCATGAATGTTCAGATCCAAAGATTCAAAACAAAAGTTTAATATTGACATAAAAACAATAATACTTCAAGCATATTAACAAGGAAATTATGTCTTCTCAAAATAACATGGGCAAAGAAAGCTTATCCCTACAAAATCATATAGTCTGGCTATGCTCCATCTTCGTCACACAAAATATTCAAATCATGCACAACCCCGGTTTCAGCCAAGCAATTCTTTCATACTTTAGTATTCTCAAACTTTTTCAACCTTCACGCAATACATGAGCGTGAGCCATGGACATAACACTATAGGTGGAATAGAATGGTGGTTGTGGAGAAGACAAAAAGAGGGAGATAGTGTCACATCAAAGGCGTACCAACGGGCTATGGAGATGCCCATTAATAGATATCAATGTGAGTGAGTAAGGATTGCCATGCAACGGATGCACTAGAGCTATAAGTGTATGAAAGCTCAAAAAGAGACTCTCGTGAAGACCTAGGGCATTTGAGAAACCCATCGTTGGAATATACAAGCCAAGTTCTATAATGAAAAATTCCCACTAGTATATGAAAGTGAAAAAATAAGAGACTCTCTATCATGAAGATAATGGTGCTACTTTGAAGCACAAGTGTGGTAAAAGGATAGTAACATTGCCCCTTCTCTCTTTTCTCTCATTTTTTTCTTTTTTTCCTTTTTTCTCTCTCTTTTTTTTCTTTGGATTCTTTGGCCTCTTTTTTATTTTAGCTTCTTTGGCCTCTTTTTTTTCTTTTTTATTTCCTCACATGGGACAATGCTCTAATAATGATGATCATCACACTTCTATTTACTTGCAACTCGAAAAAAATACAACTCGATGCTTAGAACAAAAATATGACTCTATGCGAATGCCGCCGGCGGTGTACCGGGGTGTGCAATGAATAAAGAGTGACATGTATGAAAGAATTATGAAAGGTGGCTTTGCCACAAATACGATGTTAACTACATGATCATGCAAACCAATATGACAATGACGAAACGTATCATAATAAACGGAACGGTGGAAAGTTGCATGGAAATATATCTCAGAATGGCTATGGAAATGCCATAATAGATAGGTATGGTGGCTGTTTGGAGGAAGGTGTATGTCGGAGTAAATGACCACGGGTAGCCCAACCTGCTCCCATGATGTTTCAAGACATCGGGGCCGGCTGCGCCCCTCAAGCATCAAAGACAAGGGAATGCCTTCTTGTGGCCGGCTAGTCCAAACGGACGGCTGCTAGAAGGCGGCGAGGCCCTAAAAGTGACCCTGACATGGGCCGACTCCTACCAGGCGGCCACCAGAGCGGCCGAGTCCTAGCAGGCGGCCCACCTTCACGCCCTCGAAGTTTGCACCCACATAACAACGATGAGACGGGGCATGGTTACCGTGCAGTCTGCCACCCCCGAATATAGGAACGAATGTGAACAAAGTGTAGCGTACCGGGTGGCCATCCCTAGCCCGGCGCAACACTGTTGCCGCGCTGCACATGACATCATCCATGGCAGAGGAAGCCATGCTCCCACGACGGGCTGTCGGTACGGCCCGCAGGCGGCGGGCCCTACCTGTCCGTGAGATGCCAGAAGCCGGCAAGCCCTGAACAATCGGCACAGGGGGAGGCCGACTCCCAGCAGCCAGCCCTCCCTTTCCCTTGGAGTTTGTGCGTCATTAACCAAATAAGACGGGGTGTGGCTACAGTGAGCACCCGCCAGGTGGCGATACTTTAGCCATGCTCTCCCCAACCAAGACCTCGTTATCAGAGGTGAGACTACACTGATGAGCAGCTGATTGGACCCACAAGCGGCGGGCCGTACCTATTGGCCGAGAGCCCGGTAGCCGGCGGGACCCACCAGACGACGGGCCCCAGTAGCTGGCGGAGAAGCTGGCGACCAGAGACAATGGCGGCCCGGGCCTACACCCGGCCGGATTACCATTGTACCCCTGGGGGTAGGCCTATATAAACCCCCCGGGGCACCGATGCAAAGGGTTCAGCTTCTTAGAGAACACACACATATAGTGAGAGGAGTAGTGCTAGCCTATTCCTTCTTCCTCCTCTAGCCAAACAGCTCAAGGAGCAAGCTTGTAGCTTCTTGTCGATCTAGTGATCATGCGGAGACCCCGCAGAGAAGGACTAGGGGTTTTATCTCCTAGGAGAGCCCCGAACCTGGGTAAGATGCGTCCACGTACATGTTTACGCCTTATCCCGTTTCTAGGCACCGGAGATGTCTTACTAGCCCCCACCATGATAAGCCATCCTTTGGCATATGTCGCACCAAACCCCCGATATTTGGCGCCCACCATGGGGCTAGGTACACCGTTGTCCATAGATCTGTTCTGGACGGGAACCTTGTTCCTCCCTGGCGAGCGCAACTAGCCCTGCACGCCCGATGGCGTTTGCACCAAGGCGCTGCATGGCGCGGAAGTCGCCTGCGCGGCGAGCTGCCTCGCTGATCTCATCAGCAAGATTTGCCTCTCCGAGGAGCCCACACCAGGCGTGGGCACAACCAGCTCCAAGAGCTGCCTCATCGACCTCCTTGGCAAGCTCGACATCACCAACAAGCCCGCCTCCGACCTGGAGTCGATCGGCTCCACCGACCCGATGCTTGTCGACTCTTACACAACATCCCTCGATGCCTTCCTCACCAATGTGGTGGCCATCGACGACCCGCTCCCTCATGCGGACAGCAGCGGCAACACCGTCATCGAAGTGCTCATCATCAGCCATGGAGCCTCCAATGGGAACACCCAAGACCCGCCGTAGGCTGCAATGCGGGACCTGTCTGTACCCATCGCAGGCGACGCCAACGCCGAGACGCTGGAAGCCTGCTGCATCGCACTCATCGAGAGCGGCAAGAAGTTGGCTTCTATGAAATGCCTCACCAAGGCCTACCAGCGCGAGGTCGATCGCGCTGTCTGTGGCACGCCGGCTGCTGGCGAGCCTAGTCGTGTGAGAACCGTCCGATAGCATGGCACGGCCATCACTAGCATGCTAGCAGCCGACCGCCCGGTCTACGCCACACCCATCGAGAACATACACGCTGCCAGGAGGCAGGAGATGAGCTAGACCACCTGGAGGGTGACGATCGACGCTGCATGACGGACCGCATTCAGCAGCTCATCGATGCG
>NC_041389.1:383340051-383486739 GCF_002162155.2 Triticum dicoccoides | reverse complement strand
CCGGACGCTTACAGCAGGCGGCGCCCACGACTGAAGAGACAAAGAGTCGTCTGCTAGCCACAGTCGGACGCGCCTCACCATTGAGCGCCACCCAGATGGCCGCCCATGAGCTGTGGAGAGGTATGCCTCCCCGCCTCCTGTTGAGCACCCGACGCTCAGCAGCCGGCTGGGACGCCGTGAAGGAATTGGAGAAAATGATGCCCGCCATCGGATCAACTGCCTAGCTCGATCCCAGGCGCTAGAAGAAGAAGATGCAATTGGTCCGCCTTGTTTTGGCCCCTGCATTCGTGACGAGCCCTTCCCCAAAGGGTTCTCGCTCCCAAGAGATACGCCCAAGTACAACGGCTCCGTGAAGCCGGAAGATTGGCTGGTCGGCTACTCCACCGCAGTCAACATAACAAACGAAAACAAGTGCGTTGCCATGACGTCGTCCCCCTCATGCTTCAGTGCACTTCATGCACTTGGCTGAACAGCCTCAATCCCTACCGCATCAACAGCTGGCTAGATTTCACCGAAGTCTTCATCCGCAACTTCACCAGCACTTACAAGCGGCCACCCAAGCCTCGCCAGCTCTCCCTATGCGTCCAAGGCCCTGCCGACACTACAAAAAAAAGACACATCCGTGACATTTTGGGCCGAACGAAATTTTTTCCTATCATACATATGACACTTCTATGACGATAATTGTGACAAAACCCGGTATCATCATAGATGTGGTGGGATCCTACTTCTATGACAATAAATCATGACAGAAAATGGGCTTTTCATCCTGGGCGGGCCGGAGACATAGCTGCATGACATTCTTTGGGCCGTCCATGATGGAAAAACAATGCTAGAAGCGAGGGGGAGGAAAATTTTGGGGAGTTGTCGGTTTCGGTGGGAGAGCGATGCGCGTTTCTCTCGTACGTACGCGCTGTGTGCGAGGCGTTGGCTCTAACTGAAGCCGAGCGAGGCGTTGGGCTCTAACTGAACCCGAGCGATTGCACTGCAGGCTACGCGTTACTGAACCCGAGCGATCGATCGATGGCTGTTAACTGAACCCGATGGAGCGATTCCTTCGCTACTGCTGCTAACTGAAGCCGATTGATGCTGCCTCTGGGATGAACAGTGAGCGTTGCGGGGGGTTTGGATGAACAGTGAGCGGTGGCGTTGCCTCTTGGATGAACAGGAACCCATGGTGTGGAGGGTTGGATGAACAGTAGACGGTGGAGGGGTGGTTGAACAGGACCCCGTGGTGTGGAGGGCTGGATGAACAGTAGACGGTGGAGGGGTGCCCGTGGAGGGGTGGTTGAACAGTAGCCAGTGGAGTAGCGCGCGGTGGAGGCTGGATGAACAGGAGCCCGTGGAGGCTAGAGGAGGTCGACCGTAGCCCGTGGAGGCTGGAGGAGGTAGACGGTGGAGATGAACAGTATCTCGTGGAGTCCCGTTTTGCGGTACGCCACACACCTCCCGATGAACAGGACCCCCGTTTCGACCGTAGGAGGTCCGTTTTGTCCGTTTTGCGGTATGCCACACCCCTCCCGATCAACGGGACCCCGTTTTGACCGTAGGAGGTCCGTTTCGTCCGTTTTGCGGTACGCCACACCCCTCCCGATCAACAATACCCCCGTTTCGAACGTAGAAGGTCCGTTTCCACCGTTTAGCCGTACGCCACACCCCTCCCGATCAACAGGACCCCCGTTTCGACCGTAGGAGGTCCGTTTCGTCCGTTTTGCGGTACACCACACCCCTCCCGATCAACAGGACCCCCGTTTTGACCGTAGGAGGTCCGTTTCCTCCGTTCTGCGGTACGCCGGGCCTCGTTTCCATTGCCTGTTCCGTCCAAGCCTGTTGGCTCGCACGCATTCCGTTGCCTCCTGATGAACACGACGCATTCCGTTGCCTCCCCATGAACACGACGTATTCCGTGCCTCCCCATGAACACGACGCATTCTGTTGCCTCCCCATGAACCCGAGCCCTCGCCATACGTATGCGTGACTAGGCGTTCGAGACCCCGCCCGTATGTACAGATACGTGGCCGTATTTTCTTTCTTGCACCCTGGCCGCTGTACGTACGTGTACATGCTACGTGTGTGCCTCTACTATGACACGTGCGCACCTCTACAACAACCAGTATGTACGTACACGTTCGCGACCAGAATGGCAACGCTACGTACGCTTCGACCAGGTGGGTCCTGACTGTCAGGCAGTTCCTTGCATGCGAAAATGTAGCTGGTGGGTCCCAGCAGTTAGAGGAGCGGATTGTTTTTTTACCCAGACGCACTTCCTTTGCGTGCGAAGATGTAGCTGGTGGGTCCCAGCAGTCAGGGGGGTGAATCGTTTTTTTTTGCCGGAACGCACTTCCTTGCGTGTGAAGATGTAGCTGGTGGCTCCCAGCAGTCATGGGGGCGAATCGTTTTGTTGTTTTTTGCATGGACGCACTTCCTTGCATGTGAAGGTGTAGCTGGTGGGTCCCAGCAGTCAGGGGGGAAACATTTTTTCGCTAAATATGGTGGCCCGTCCGGTGGGTCCCCGCTGTCAGGTGGAGGAATATTTGTTTTGCGCGTAATAAGGAGGCACTTCCTTGCTGCGGCCGTGGACCCAGCTGTCAGCCTCTCCACGTACAGTCCACGTCCGATGGAAGCCGTTCCTTGACCAAGTTGACCACGCTGTGCCGAGAGCACCATGGCGGTGGACGACAGCGAGGCCTAGGAAGGGGATGACGCGGAGCCGGGGAAGACGCAGCAGAGGATGCCCACGCGTAGAGGAGTACGAGGGTTTGATGTCTCAAAATGAAAAAAAAAGATATTTGTACAGCCCATTTCTCATTACTGATGGGCCATTTTCTCGGCCAGCCGAATGAAAGCTCTCCTCGTCTTGAAAGATTTGCAGCCCAACAGGCCTAACAAAGTGACTTACTTGGCAAATCACAAAAAAACTGGGCTGTGGCCGTGGACCCAGCTGTCAGCCTCTACATGTACAATACTCTGCCAATGGAATGTCATTGACCACATTGACCACGCCGCACCGAGAGCACCAAGGCGGTGGACGACGGCGAGGCCTAGGAAGACGCGGTAGTGGATGCCCATGCGGAGAGGAGTACCAGGGTTCACTGGTTCGGATGCGGTGTGAGGCTGCTGTCGCCGTAGGTGCTGGCTAGCGGTGGGAGTAGTAGGGGGCGATGAGGCCTCAACGGCAGCATAGCCGGCCACTGGAGGCAGGAGCAGGCGGTCTCCCCGGCGCTGGTTTGGGCGGCTGGTGCAAGAAGAGCACCAATTGAAGAAGCAACAGGACCGTTCGATTCAAATCCAACGGTTACTGCTACTAGAATCGTTTGTTGACTAAGTTGACAAGCCCTGCGTACGCGTCAACGTAGTAGGCCCACAGGTCAGCCTCCCAACCGGTGCACCCCAGATGTAAGTGGGAGGAATCATTTTTTCCGTAATAAGGAGGCAGTTGATTGTGTGCGGCCAGGCCAGCAGAGGGCGTAGGGTGGGCCGGGGAAGCCTGCGCGGCATCACAGCGAGCCACAAGAGGAGGGAGCAGGCAGTCCCGCCGGCGCTAGTTTAGGCGGCTGGAGCAGGAAGATCAGAGATTGAAGAAGCATGGCGGCTAGAATCGTGTGTTCACTGACAAAGCCTTGCGTAAACAAGTCAGCCTCGAAATTTGTGGCGTGTACAGCCCATTTGCTATTATTTTTATAATTTTTACTCATTTTCTAATTCATATGGAATTTATTGCAGCCCGTTTTCCATTTTTAGAATTGTCGGCCATTTTCTGGTCAGTACCAGGGTCAAAAAATTAACTAAATATGTGGGAAATTTTTTCTGGGGAACAAAATATTCTTAATCCAAAAATTAATAGCCATACTAAAACAAATTTAAAAATAAGTTAGTACTATGTCATGTTAAATCCAATGAAATACATATAAGATATCAGTGAAGAACAAAATTCAAAAAAAACTAATATCCCATTTGCTCGTCTTGAAAGATTTGCAGCCCAGTAATTCGGAGAAAACAAATAGGCCTAGCTTGGGTATTCTTCAAAAAGAAATACTGGGCTACCTATTTTCCCAAAGAACTGGTGCATGAGCATTTAGCTTTATTTATTTATTTACTTATTTATGTTTAGGGGACCATGAGCATGTACCTGGGCTAGATTCATGTGAGAGCGTCCCTTCCAGTTAATTATGGGCTTCTCTATTGGGCCTTCATCAGTGGGCCGCATGTTATCAACAAGTGGAAAATGTGTTCCGTACGAAAAATAGTATGAGCTACGTACGGTACGGGGCACTAAAGGATCGAACCGTGCAACGACTTCCAAAACATTGTGTTTGTCGTTCTAACAACACATTTATATTCAACCAACGGACGAAATATACTACTGATTGTACATTGAAAACAGCAGCAGCAACAACCAGGGCTGGGGGTGCAACAGAAGTAGTAAGCAGGCCAGAAGAGTGAAGACGCGGCTCTCTCTTCCAAACCAAACATTAGCCATCATTACAATAGTGCTATAAAAAAGAACAAGTGTATGCATCAAACTAAATAAAGATCCTACTACACCAAGTGTACGCATCTAACTAACTGGCTCAGTTAGACATTACTATTTATTAAGCTGTGGAAATTGGCTGACGGCTTGAACCAAATGGGTGCCTGACGGGGGAAACTCCAGCCAGTAGGTCGAAGTCTGATACTTGCGACCCTCTCTCCTACTTTGGGCAACAGAGCGTGGCGGCACATATCAGGGTATGGTGCATGCAGAGACGCATGGTACGCTGTGTACACACAGTTTTGCCTGATGAATGAAATCGCGCTGCCATCATGATCCTTGCCGTCAGTTATCTCCTGGTTAATCGGATAATTCAGTCTGACAAATAGAGAGCGTGTGCCAAGGCTACTTACCAGCCTCCAGTCAAAAATTCCTGAAGGCCCGGAGAAGCTGGGATCCTGCTCAAAGACCTTGCAGTGACTGTGATTGTATTCCGCGGAACAACACGTCCGGTACGTGCGAACGATCATCAATCTTTCGCCGTCGTCTGATCGAGCCAGGAACCACCTGCAATAGCCATGCCGCTTTTCTTTGAAAGGTTCTGGGATTAGGAAGGGTAGGGACACCAGTCGGCCTACAACATCATATCAAGTTGGAGTCAAATAAAAAAGGGCTCTTGATTTAGTCAATCTTAAGAATAGCATGTTATGAGCATGAATATTTTTTCAGTAAATGTTGACAGTAATATAAGCAAGCCATCATGATATCATAGAAAAGTAACACACTGTTGTAATAGCCGTTTGTAGCGATGACTGGAGTAGGCCAGCAGTACGTCCAGCCATAGAAGGAGTCGACAGCGTAAATGAAGCCCTTGTGTTGAATGGCATCAGAGAACCATGGAGGATGTATGATGCTGCGAGGGATGTGCAGATTTATCCACTTACCGCAGTAACCTGTCAGATAGGCGAGACCGCGGTTGAAGAACACAATTAGCCTGAAATCTTTATAATTCCCAGATCTTGTGGGCACTTGGCAGATTACAAGCTTGAGCAAATCAAACTTGGTATCATGTTGGCTACTGTAAGATTCCGACTATTTTGGGCCGCGGTGCCAAAGCAGTGCAGTGTTAATCGAAGGATGGGGGATCAATCGCCGGGTGTAGACCTCCACGAGCATCCAGCTGCCGCGACCGTCGACGAGCACCATCCAAGACGTGTTCATGCCCACCCAGTACATACCGTTAATGTAGCTGGGGCTGACGGGGATCAGATCGCAGTGAAGGGGGTTGATGCTAGCCACCCTACGATCGTTATGCTACGTGACACGCCGTTTCTGAAGATCAGGCGGCATCAGCAAGCAAGGAGTTGGCTTAAAAAGCTCCGGCCTGAGGGCTTTGAGTAAACAGTACAGCCCCGATGAGCACGCGGCGAGCGGCATGGTACTGAGATTGTCCACACGCGAAACAATGAGCTTGATTACCTCTGTGGGGAGCAAATTCCAGCCACTCTTTCGGCGGACGCTGCTCGGTTCTGCCATTGTTAGTGCTTGGGTTTCGGACGAGGGGGGAGGCGCCTTAGTGGGGATGGAAGCTTGGACGAGATTATGTGCGGACAAAGATGGAGAAGCGAATATGTGCTGCAGGAAGTGGACAGGTGATGATGACTACAGGACGCCGCTTTACTTACGAGACACATACCAGCAGCGTAGGGTCATATCGATACCAGACAACTTGCTTGAGTGATCATAGTACTTGTAATCCCTACAGTACTTGCTTGAGCTTGCTAGAGTAGAGTAGTAGAGTAGGACTCTGCTCTACTACTAGCACCGGAGGAGTAGTATATTCTAATCTAAAATAGTTACAAACTTCGATGCCCGATCGTGGAACCACTATGAACCATGCTCAAAGACCGTGTCTACGTGGTGTTTGGACTTATATGCAAAAAAAATAGCAAGATGCCCGTGCATTGCACGGCACACCGTCATCACCAACTCGGTTTTTTCTCTACTCCTACTCCTATAAAAGACTCAGTTGGTGATGATGGAGGCAAGGAGGCGTGTTCAGCCGGGCGTGCAGCGGATGGTGCAACACTATTCGATTTGTTATAAAAAAAGTACTTGTAGAGACAGAGACATAGGGAGGAGCACGAGGTAAGGCCTTATCTGTAATTGTGGAGGGAGGTGCGGGTATCTTTTGTAAAATTGTCATAGTTGGCTTTATATCTGTCAGATATAGATCGGACGGTCTATATTACAAGATGGCAGGCAAACCATCATCACCAACTCGGTTTTCTATAAGAGTAGATATATATAGACATAGATAGATAGAGACTAGGGAGTACTAGTAAGGACACCATCTACTGCTTCGTGTGCTACTTCTGCGCTCCATTCAGCGGCCGCAACGTCCCCTACAGACACTCCCTCCTGCACTCCATTCGGCAGGCGCTGTTGAAATCTGGGGAGTGCACTCTCGCGACTGCTGGCAGCCACGACTTCACCGACAACAACTTCTTCCCCAACCTCGACAACCTCTTCCTCATTGACATGGGCAACAACCTCAACACCAACGGTGCTACTCCCGTTGTACCGTATGTGTTTCTGTCCTTCATGTTTGAAATCGTGGTAGAATTCATGTTTCTACTATGTATCCTACTACTATGCTAGTCCAGATGATTAGTTTCATCTCTGTTATAGCCATCATGATTTATTTTGTGCGTATTCGGATTAAATCTCGTAGTAACTTGCTCACATATTCAACTGGCGCAACGTCCCCTATAGCCACTCCCATTTCATGGATGGCCTGGTCGATGCCTCCAAGGAGCCCTTCGTCCACTGCTATGAGTGCCCGATGCCGTTTTGTGGCTCGCCGGCGGACATGGTGCATCACCTCACGGATGCGTGCAGCGGTCACTGCTGGCCCTTGGCGGACAACATCAAGTACGACACGTGCTACCGGTTCACCATGCCGGAGTCGCTGGAGGATCACTGCCGCCTTCTAGTCTCGGAGGAGGATGGCAGTGTCTTCCTCTTGATCGTGGGCACCGGCGAGGCCCGCGTAGGCCACCGCCCCGTCTTTGTAGCGTGCGTCAGGGGCGTCACCGCTGACGCTGACACTGACACGAGGTAGATGTACGGGTGCAAGGTCAATGTTACTACCCCTCCGGGTCACGTGGGCGGCGAAACCGGCCTCATCGGACAGACTTGGAATCTGAGGAGCTCGGACTATCCCGCCAATGTGTACTTGGAAAACCCATGGCATCCGTTCTATCCTTTACCCGCCGACTCGGTGCACGGGGACTCCAAGGAGGTTCACCTGGACATACGCATTATCAAGTGCACTTAGAAAACCTGTAGTGTGTGTGTGTGGGCGCTTATGGCCCGTGTCTTTGCCGCTTTTGATTCTGTAAGCTTGTCGTTAAACTTGAGTGGCTTTCGCCGCAGTCCTTCCTTTGAACTGCTCCTCTCAGTGAGCTCATGTAAGACACTTTGGGTTTCATTTGATAATGGAACCGGGGAGGAGCCTCCCTGTTCTTCTAAAAAAATACGCATTATCAAGTTAAATGTTGATCATTAGTCTTTGCTCAATGTAATCCGTTGTCTAAGCATGTGGAGACTTCCATGCAGGATCTTGCTCTATTGGAGTATCGCGCATGAATAAAAGTGTATCCGTTTATGGTTTAGTCTAGAATCTTCCATGTATGAATTTTTACTACAGTACTGGTGAAAGACTTATGATGAACCATTTCTTACATCTCCTCTGCCCCCTTGCAAGTCATCCTGATTTAATCCCTCCGTCTAGGGGTATAAGGGCATGGTTAATATTACTTAATAGTATAGCCAACTGTTGACTATAAGAAAGTGCCATGTCATCTGTAGCCAACATGTATAACAATCGATACTCAAAAACTAGTTCTTAATAATCATTTCTTGCAAAGCACAATAAGTGTTATTTCTTCACAAGTTTCGGATGCAGGTTGAACAGTTGAACGCTTTTGTTTGCAAAAGATACCTTTTTATCTATTTCACCCAGATGTTTGTGAGCTCTAGAGATGAGATAATATCCGAAGAAACCTATCGATACCCGTTACACATGAGATGACCCCCACATCCTTTGTCAAAATAAACAACTCCCCGATCAATGCATTTCACTCTTCGGTGCAACGCACGGGCACCTTACTACTATAGATTAGTACGACCAAAAATTGAACTAACATTATATATAGTACGATAAATACTGATGCATGTCACCTAAAATTATATGATTCAAAACTATGTTCAAATATGAATCCAACGATATAGTTTTTGTTGACATGCACTAACATTTTGTCAGTTAAATCTTCAGTCAAATTCAATGGGGGACTAATAAACCACGACCGATGTAGTACAAGTGTAGAGGGCGGCACTGCACGGGAGTCTCACCTCTCACCCCGCTCGTGGCGCGGCAGTAAAGTCGTCATATCACAAAACCCAACCACTCCCAGTAATAAATGGCCTGGTAAAATAAACGGACAAGCAACCATCACATCCCTCCGTCTTTTTTGCATTTCATCTCTCTAAATTTACTTTCTCCGGTTCATCTCCCACGCTCGATCCCTAGCTACTTCTCCTAGGGCCAGTTCTTTTGGCGGCTTCCCCAGCTTTTCCCACAAGACTAGTCACAGTGGAGAGTGACAATAAGGTGCCTCACTCATTTATTTGGGCTTCTAAACTACTACTCTGTCCTGGTTTATTCCTCACCATTGTAATTTGTGCTAAAATTTGACCAAAGGTTTAACTGATAAAATGTTACTCAAAACACTTAAGCGCGGTGCATCTAGGTGTGTAAGTCATCTTACGAAAACCAAATAATCCGAAAATACTTAGGCGCGGTGCATTAACTTCTACCTCGTTTCTTGTTTCTTGACATATCAACCAATAAGAGATAAAGAGTGTGCATGCTTTTAATGACTTGAGATATCAAACACGACATGAAGTGGTTAGTTCATTGCATGCAATACTATTAATTAGCAAATAAATATTGACGTTTCTCATTTTCTCCTCCTCCTTGGTCACGGTGCACAGAGAAATAACCACAGAGAAGGAAGCTAAAAGTAAAGAATCAAACGAGCATTTTTGCATTGTTTTGCATTGAATCGTTTCACAAGCTTGACTAGTGTTGTTTTTCCACTTTTACAAAAACCGCATCGTAATGTTCAAACGTGCATTTGCACGTACATAAGTAATAGTAGTACTCCCTCTGTCTAGGTGTACAAGTATTCCCTCCTTCTTGGTCACCGTGCACAACCAAAGATGACTTATTTACCTGGACGGAGGGAGTAGCACAGTCTGCAAGCATATATCGAGAGAGACGTGTAGTCCGATAGTATATAGTAAAGTTTGTGCTATATGCACGTACTTGCAAAATGCGTAATAATACACAACGTTTCCAAACTTTCCCTTTTACATACTTAATTAAGGACGCTAAAAATTCCTGAACATTCGGGATTGATCATTTGCGTCCCAAAACTAATGAGATCGCCTTACGAAACAAAAATTATACTCCTCCTAAAAGCCACGGCGCTTGCAAGAGCGCTTGCGGCGCGCCACGAGTGCCCTGGTGCGCGGCCGTTTCCCAGCGCGCCAACACAACGCCTCTTCCTCATCCTCGCAACTCGCAAGGTGTACATATTATGGCAGTGTATATATTATCATTGATATAATAAAACCGGAGCCTCAGCTAAAGCGGGGTCTCTGTCCTTTCATATCATGTGTGGTTACATGGAGTGGTTCTGTTTTAAAGCGGCCTCCAGTTTACCCCTTGAAATTTGCTTTTCAAAAAAGCTTTGTGATATCACTTGGGGCCTTGGTCGTGTCCGAACCAATGCGACACCTTTTGATAGGCGAAAGCCACCAGATCACGTGGGGACATGGTCAAGTCTGAACCAGTCACGCCTCTTGATCGGCCTAAGGCCACAGAATCACTTGGGGGCTTGGTCGAACCCAAACCATTGCCACGCCTTTTGATCGGCATAAATGCCACGGTTTCATTTGGGGACCTGGCTGACTTGAACCATTGTCACTCCTATTGGGGGCTTGGTCCTGTCCGACCATGGTAACACCATCTGATCAGCTCAGTAAAGCATGTATTTGCAAACGGTTTTTATCATTGCCTTTGCTTCCATATTTCTTTTATGACTATTCTTCAAATTTTGTTGTGTTTCCTTTAAACCAACATCACTTTTTTACCGGTTCAGCGGACGGAAATCGGTTCATTTGTACTCCGGAGAAATATGCCCGGTTTAACTTTCTTGTTAACATCATGAAGTAGCAGGGGTGCTCATAATGACCCAGCACGGTTTACATGGGAGTTGTTTTCTCCCCTTTGATGGTAATGGTTTATAAATACTCCGTTTCAAGCCTGGCTAAGCCAACTTCATGCCCAGCAATGGCATGTATTTTGTATCACATATTTGATTATATGTCTTAAATACATTGATGATATATATATAAAGGTCATAAACCGGTTGGCGGTATAACCACCACCGAAGTTCAAGATTTTCTGATTGCAGGAAATATAAATTGAGGATTTCAAGCAAAAGCATCAGTACTTATGCACGAAGGCATATTCAAGGCAGAAGTATTGACTATCCTATTACAAGGCAACGCGGTTCCCAAATAAGATCATTGTTGTTCCAGCGGATCATAATAAAGCAGCTATTTAAACTGGATTCTGGTTCAAGCCTGTTCATCGCCCCGGTCTGATGATTGTGGGTCGGCCTGCGCCGTTTCAGCTTCCTCATCTCTATCCATTGGCTGGAAATCAACAGTGGTCCAGTCGATTCCCATTAAAGTTCGAAAGACAGCCTCTTCGTGGATCAGAGAAGACGGTTCAATATCAGGAGTGTAAGTATGCTTACGGATTGGAGGAATCAGATTCTCCGCTTCAGGAGTTGGTGCAGGCACTCGTTTGTTCTGATCATTGTACCGAGCTTGATAATGCGACAAGTCTGCCTCTTCAGCCAATTGACAAGCCAGAGGGCGTACTGCACGATTTATCGCCCTCATATCATCTTCATTGAACTCTGATCTGTCTTCCTTTAAGCTGGGATAGCCTTGAGCTGCCTTAACAGGATCGAAATCCGGCACCCATGCTTTTGCCAGGATCAAGGCATTAATGGCTCCGGTTCGGGCAGCAGATTTTTTCAGTTCTTCAACCCAAGCAGGAAGCATTGACAACCTATTAAGAGTGTCTTGGATTAAAGTGGGTGCCGGGTTGTTATGAGATGCAGTGGTGATGATCCGCTGCGCTCCGGTATACAGCTGTTCAATTAAAGTGTAGGCAGCCTTCAACTTCTTCCGAACATCTGACCCTAGGTGACCAATGCGTGTACCTGCAACAATACAGGAAAGATCACAAACCGGATCTATTATAAGCAGGCCAGAGTTGTCCAGGAAACCAAAAGGAGCTTACCAAAGATAGCAGTGGTCATGGAATGTACTTGCCGCTTTACGGCGGTCAGCTCATCTACCACCGGTTTAAGGGCAGCTTCAGCGTTTTCAGCTCTTTTTATTAAAGCGGCCTTCTCAGTCGCCCAATCCGTCTGCTCCTTCTTGAAGTCCTCCTTCAGCTGTTCTGTGATGCTCAAAGCGCTGGTTATTTCTTCCCTTGCCTTGTCGGTTTCAGCTTGTTGGGTTTTCAAAGTTTCCTGCAGATTAGTAATTCGGTCCTCTTTGATCCTCACTTCAGCCTGCATAAAGATAGTGCTTGGCTTTCAACAAACGGTACAAGAATTAGAAGTACCAACCACATAACAAGTTATACGCTTGATACTTGGGGGCTAATGGACCTTCAATTTTCATCTATTACTAAATCGCAAAGTCCCAAGCTCAATACAGGTATTCAACTTGGCACTTGGGGGCTAATGGCTATTTGCTCAGTTATGTTCTGATGTTAGAATCTTTATTGGAGTCCCGGTTTAACTATACTAAGTTGAACGGCCCTTGGGGGCTACATTGATGGATTTCAAAGTATTGAGGACTATATTCAAGTCCCGGTTTGAAGAAGGTTACAAACCGGCCCTTGGGGGCTAGGAGGATTAATACAGTGGCAGTAATTAAAGAAAGAAGAAGCACAAGGAAGTCACCTCAAATTTATCTCTCATCATCTTTACCAGGCCAGCTTCACAGTCACGACTAGTATATAGCCGGTTCAAGTAACCAGAATGAAGATCTTGGGCACTCAGAGCAGCATATGTTTCCAGATCAACATCCCATTTGCCTTTGTTCATGGCAGAAAAATCTTCTTTCACAGTATGCTTGGCCAAAGCGACAGGATTCCCTGGTTCAAAGCGACCTACGCCGGTAATTACAACGTCATCATCCTTGGACTCGCCGGTTTGCCTTGGCGTGGTCAGTTTATCGGCAGGCTTTGAAGGACTGCGGGATCTATCAATCCGGACGGAGCTGGCAGGCTGGTTAACAGGGACTGAGGTATTTATAGGCCTTTTCTCAGGAATAGCATCATCTTGCAAGGGAGGATCATTGGGAATATCCTCATAAATGAACGTTTCAAGATCTGGTGTTTTATCCTGTTCAGGGGCGACATCTTCCTTGGCCGCTTTATCCAGGCAGGCTTTCTTGCTCGGTTTAGGTTTAGCCCTGAAAGAGAAACAAAGAGTCAAGGAATAGCATAAGTTATAACGTGGTATACCAGAAGGATATGTTCAGTCTAGCTTACCCAAGAACCGTTTTTAGTGGTGGCAGCTGAGTGGCCAACGATTCACCAGAGGAAGAATGGGAAGTAACCTGATAATCGGAGTCGGACGTATTAAGAGGTTGATGGATGAAACCCACTTTAGGATATAAATTAATAAAAAGGTCGGAGACCTCGGAGCGACATTTTCAAACTGGACTGTTTGGTAAACCGGCGGAGGTAACTACCTGGCCGCTGTGTCGGGTTGTGCGGCGAGCTTCATGTTGCTGAGTCTTCATAAGAAATTTGGGATCCAAGTAAGCAAGAGGATGAGAAAATTTAACTTTCCGGTTTACCTGGCAAAATTTTGGCAAAGGCAAAGGATCTGAATCGGAAGAGAGAATAGTTACTTCAGCGACATCAGCATTACTGGCTTCAGCGTCGTCCTGACAAGTATCATCATCAATAAGGCGTGTAAAAAGTAAGCCTAGTGAATCGAGTTCTACCTCAAGGTCCAAGTTACCCACATCATCATCAAGAGCCGGATCAGATGAAGCAGTGGTTTTCCTCTTTTTAGCAGGCTTCTTGATGACCTTGGTCTTTAGCCGGGTTGACCGTTCTGCTTTCTCCGGTTTGTCTTGTGGAAGCTTCTTGCTCCAAAACGGATTATCACCCTGGTTAAGCAGCAATTGATGTCAGACAGAGATAGCAATAACAGGTTCAGTAAAAAGTACAATCAAAATCTTACAGCTGGCGGTTTGTTGGTAGCATAGAAAGGGAGCAGGCCGGTTTGAGCGCGGAGGTGCTCCGGTTCGTTCAGCATTTTCTTCACAGCCTCTGTGACTTCATCATCGGAGAGCTGGATGTTGGTGTGTCGGGGTGGGTCATCAACGCTACCAGTATACTTGCACATTAAACCGGAGCGCCGACTGAGGGGCAAGATGCTCCATGATATCCAACAGCGTGCGAGATCTACTCTTGTTAAACCGTTGGCCATGAAGGCTCGGAGCTTGGATAATTGTGGAGCGTATTTACTCCTCTCCTTGGCACTTAACCTTTGTGGGAAGGGGTGTGTATTGCTGAGCCGCTTCGGACGAAAGCCAGGCAAAGGATTTTCATCATCATGGGAAGTATCTTTGCAGTAAAACCATGTTGCATTCCACTCCTTGGGGTGACTGTGTAGTCTGGCATGGGGATAAGTGATTTCTTTCCTTTTCTGAATTGCCATACCGCCCAATTCGGTATTGGGACCATCAGTGAATTCTGTGCGGCGGTTTAAGTGGAAGCAGTCTCTGAACAATTCAACTGTGGGTTTCTCTTGAAGGTATACCTCACAGAGCACTTGGAAGTGACATAAGTTGGTAACAGAATTGGGGCCAATATCTTGCGGGCGGAGTTGAAAATTGGCTAACACATCCCGGTAAAATTTAGAGCCGGGCGGTTTGAAGCCCCGGGCTAAGTGATCCGCAAAGATCACAACCTCTTCCTCTTGAGGTGTGGGAGGACATTCATCACCAGGAACCCTCCAGTGGATAGTCTCTTTGCTGTCTAAAGCGCCGATCGAGACTAAATCATCCAACTAAGTTTCTGTGACACAAGAAGGAACCCAGTTGCACTCATATACTTGTTTGGCCATGGTGAGTTTTACAAGAAATAGGTGATTCCGGTTCAAGAACATGTTGGATAAAAGAAGGCACTGGTATGAACAATGCTAAACCGGAGGCAGTATATTTAAACCGGATTTTTATGAAGTGGCATCATATGGCTAAAGAGTTCTGGCGGTTCAACAAGGGGACTATTGGTATATACCGGTTTATTAACTTTTTCTATATTAAGTTAAATCGCCTGATCTAAACATTGAAAGCAATTGAGGTTGCGGATGGCTAAGTATGCAGAAACAGGTTTCACAATGTCTTATTGCAGCAATGGATCTGAAGCATGTTCAGAAAAACAGAAAATATTCAAAAGGTTAAAGCAGAACAGAAGTAAATCAATGGGTAGGAATGTGGATGAGATCTATAGACTTGAGCGTAAAACTACAGGCGGATGCTAAAAAGTTACTGCTGGTCAGAGCAGGGTTTCACAGATATGTCCAGGAGTCTAGGTACGAGTATGAACAAGTGATGAACACGGCAAGAACACGAAACCCTAGAATAGATCTATGTTAAGAAGAACAGAAGGATTACCAGAGTCGAGGAAGACGCGGAAGGCTACCGCGGTGCTCTGGTGCGTTTAGGTTGATGCAGCGGCCCAAGACGGTGCAGAGGTCCACGGCGGCGGCGGAGCTCCGAGGCTGGTGACGCGAGGAAGACAGAGAGAAAGAGACGAAGGGGAGAAAAAATGACCCTTAGGTCCTATTTATAGGGCAGGGGACGTGTGTCAGGCGCGCGAATCCAGGAGCCACAAGATTCGGAAGTGGAGCTGCTGCCTTGGGTATCGCAGATCTATTAATAAAAGAAGGTGTCATAAATGTTAACTTCATGATGACGTCATGCCGGTTTACAGCAACCAGAGATGATGACGACATGGCGGTTTACCAATTACCAGAAGATGTTGAAGACAAAGATTTTTGTGAAGGATTGACATGAACCAGTTCAAATCAATCTGGGGCCTAATGTTGGGGATATTACCACTGGGCGTGAACCGGCCTACCTGGGCTGGGTTAGCTTCATTAGTAGTTTAAAGGTGATTAAGCAGATGAAGGCCCAAGGCCTGTAGTCGGTTTAGAACCTGTAGCCGTAAACCGGCTTGATATGTAAACTTGCATTGTAAGTTAGGAATAGAGAGAGACCAACCGGGATACGAGTATGAACCGGTGTGGGACTCCATGGACCGACGGGCGTCACCCGTGTATATAAGGGGACGACCCGGCGGCGGTTCAAGGACAGACAACAACAACTCGAGCCTAGGCGAAGCTTGTTTGCTCCCTAGCCATCGAAACCACATCAATTCCATCACAACTAGACGTAGGCTTTTACCTTCATCGAAGGGGCCGAACTAGTATAAACCCTTGTGTCTTTGTGTCCGCCTTAACCCCTTCAAGTTAACCCATAGCGATGGCTCCACGACTAAGTCCTTTCACAAGGACATCTGCCGTGACAAATCCACGACAGGTGTGGTGATCCGGCGCCAACAGGTACTCCTCCTGGCTGGAAGCGTGCACCGAGTCCACATACCTCCAAGCGTAGATGAGGCTCTTGGGCCCGACTGCACTCAGGGTGTCGGCACGGGCGTCCTCCGCCACCCTCATGGCCCTCGCACGAGCCTTCTGCCAAAGAACCAATTGCTTGACTCTCTCGGACGCGACATAGATCTCCTAGAAAGCTTGTTACACGGTGCGCTTCTCTTCCTCGGCCTTCTTCTCCGCCTCTATTTTGGCGTGCTCTACTAGAGGCAAAGCCTCCCACAAGGTGACATCCATTTTTTTCCAAAGCTCCTCAAGGTTGGGGGGCTCGGTGGGTGGCGCAGCGTTCTCCTCGTAGCAGGGAGCCGACACGTCCTCCGACACGCGTGCCGATGAGATTGAGAACGCCGATGTGTCCACCTCGACGCGTCGCGGCGAGGAGCGGAACACCGACGCGTCCTCCTCGACTAGTGGCGGCGAGGAACGGAATAGCGACGCGTTGCGTCGCGGCAAGGAGCGGATCACCGACGCGTCCTCCTCGACTAGTGGTGATGAGGAACGGAACGGCGATGCGTCGCATAGCGGCAAGGAACGGAACGGCGATGCGTCACATAGCGGCGAGGAGCGGAACGCAGACGCGTCCTCCTCGACTATTGGCGGCGAGGAACAGAAAGGCAACACGTGACCGTCCGCGCGGTGCAGCGAGGGGCTCCTAGGGCTTGGGAGGGGAGATGCCATGGTGGTCGACATGAGAGGGAGGGGGAGGAGATAGCAATGAATGTGAATGTGAGGGGGAGGAGATAGCGATGTCGTGTGAGGCGTAGTATTTATAGCGAGCAATGGCACACCTACGTAAGATATGGACTGAGCTGCACTGACTTAACTGCAGGTCCAGTTGCGTCACTGACATGTGGGCCAGTACACTGCTGGGCCCGTATGTTAGTGACCTAATGCACCTGAAGTTAAGTAAAAGCTACGTGGGCATATTTGTTGGAGTAAATTACGGGGGAGCGAAGGGGTGGAAATATTGCTGGTCACAACGGATTGGACGAGCATGGGGGGAGGAGAGTCATGCATGCAGATTTTTTCACACGGGGTGGAGTGGTGGGACCACCGGAGGGAGAAGGAGAGTTTGGCAGGCATATTGTTTCCACACATGGAGAGGAAAAGATTTGGAGACGAACGGGCTTCCTGCAGGTATGGGGAATGGTGCATAATAAGTCATCTTGCATGTCGGGCTAGGTATAGTCTCAAGTCATTAAAAACATACAAGCCCCACACATGTTCATATTTTAAGGTGCACTAAATTATTGCATGTGATGATTAAGGCTGGCCATCATGGTGGTATCTTAGCTGGTACACGGGAAAAGCAAACATGCTGATGTGGCAAAGAATTAAAGAAGAGAGGGGGGTTAGACTAACTAGTGTTCATTCATGCATTGGTAAACACATTTTTTGTGAAGAACGACATCATTAGTTGAGTACTTTTGCAAACTTCAAAAACTATTCCATCGCCTCTACTATCTTGCTAAGAGTAGGTGAAATTTTTGAGTCGAGCCCTTTAAACTAGAAGGGAGGTAGTGGTACTCTAATAGCTAGGTGTGTAAGTCATCTTACGAAAACCAAATAATCCCAAAACACGTAGGCGCGGTGCATTAACTTCTACCTCGTTTCTTGTTTCTTGGCATATCAACCAATAAGAGATGAGGGTGTGCATGCTTTTAATGACCTGAGACTATCAAACATGACATGCAGTGGTTAGTTCATTGCATCCAATACTATTTAATTAGCAAATAAACATTAATGTCTCTCATTTTCCCCTCCTCCTTGGTCACGGTGCATAGCCTAAGATGACTTACTCACCTAGACGGAGGGAGTATCAACATTCACAATGTCAAATCAATATTTTTACACTCATTATAAAATGTAGTTCTTATACTCATTATAATCAGTATTGTAGATATTGATATTTTTAGGATAAATTTGGTCGTGGTATTTCATTGATGCCTGTCAAAGCATGGAGGAAGTGGAGCTTAGGGCTTGCATTGCCGGTCTCTACATAGGTATTTCTCTTCATAATCCTGTCATTTTAGAGACTGGTTGCGCTTTTGTGGTGGTGTCTCTTGCATCGGGGGACTATGACAGGTCTGCTATGCGTGACCTGAAGATGAAAGCGTTGAGCATCTCGAAGTTGATCAACAATCTTCAATTGTCAAAGATTAGCTGTTCGGCCAATAAGGTGGCACACTTAATCGCTAAGTATAACTTTGACAATAGATTAGATGGTATTCTTGTAAATAACGTACCGCCCTGTGTGGTGAATATTGTATCGAATGAGTGTACTAGTGTGGCTGGTTAATTAATATAAGGTGGTGTTTAAAAAAGTATATATTTGGTCAAACACTTTGCAAACGGTTGACGGGACTAAAAAGGACCGGAGGGAGTATCATGCATGCAGAGTAGGCAAAAAAATTGCTCATTTTTAGCCGGTCGAAGTCTCAAAGGGTGCGACCGCGCAAAGGAGGCGAAGGTCATGGGAGGCATGACGGTTGACGGAATTAAGTGAACTTACATCCACGCGCCGGCATGGCGTGTGAACAGGCAGAAGCTATACCGTCAGGCCTACGATATGGGTCTAGTAGACATGACATCTAGTGGGTCCCACATAGTTCTCGAGAACTCTTTGGGGGATTGCAGCCATTTATCCACCGGGCAAGCCAGCAAACCCACGCCGTTCGCACGCCCTACTCGTCCCCGTCTTCTACCTCACAACAGTTTGCTCCCGGTCGTCCCGTCCTTTCACATTAGTTCGCTCCCATTTTTTGCGGGGTACAATAGTTCAACTTCTCCTAACCCTCCTCCAAAATCCATGGCCTCCCAAATCTCCATGGTCGCCGTTGAGTACCAGGTTAGAGCCATCACCGGCGATCAGTTCATCGTCATCTACACACGTGGATCCGTGACGGTGAAAGCATGGCTTGCTCGCTTCCTATGCATGTTCAACAGTTCAACGGATGAGTGGGTTGCTGGGCTAGATGTTGAGTACACCACAGTCCTGGGACGAGAGAAGGATCTAAAGGACGAAGAGAGGAAGACGCCCGCCGCGATCTAGGTTTGCGTACATAACGTTTGCTTGGTCTACCACATATGCCACGCCGACGTTGAGTGCCAGGATTTTAAGAACTTCCTCAAGGACAAAAGAGTGAAATTCGTTATTGTAGGCTTTAAGAACGGAAAAGAAGTCCTGCGTCGGATAGGTATCGTTGTAGGCCAGCCCTTCGATCTCCAGAAGGCAAGTCTGGTGTCCTCTTCTCAACCTTCAATGCTGACCCTGGCAGCAGCCATGATTGATCCTTCATACGCTAAACTGAAGAAACCTCATCACAAGTTTCATCATGCACGGGAGTCGAAGACATTAGATGAAGATCACATCCTGTACGCAGCAATGGATGCCTACCTTTGTTTAAATATCTACATGGGTTGGATGAAGAAGCAGAGCCCAGTGTCCGGTTCAAGCAAAGAAGCGTCGGCGAAGAGGAAGAGGAAGAGGGACGAGGACGAAGTCGAGGACGTGGACTCGGACTCCGAGTAGGTGGCAGTGCCGTCGCTCATGCTGGTTCTACTGCAGTGTCAAGCTGACTAGTTGCTTAGTTTATTTTCAAGGGTGTGTTGTGCTGAGGCCCCAGCAAAACTATGTTTATGTTCTTTCTTGTTATTTGAACTGTTTAGTACATAGAGCAGTACTAGTACTATGTCTTACTATTGTTCTTCTTGTAGTTGGTACTACTGCTCGTACCTTCGTGTTCCCATTGTACTTAATACGTTCGTACTAGTAGTATAATTTGGGTAAGTCGATTTGTGAAAGAAGTTTGACGGAGCGAAGGAAGAAGACGACAGAAGAGGTGGAAGAAGCCCTTCTAGCCATCCATGTTGCATCAAACGGCTCACATGAGTCGACTGACCCAAATTGCTCCTTTAGATTGCAGGATCCATGTAGCATTCAAGGTCTCGAAGGTAGATTCCGCATCCGCACCCGGTTTGCGGGCTCGACGCGTGCGTGACCGGCTTCCGCCGCGACAGCCACCATGCGTGCCTCCTCCGCATGGGCGGAGACGACAATGACACGCTAGTTCCTCCTTGCCGACGTGCTGGAGCATGCGCTCGTCCTCCTCTTCATACGTTGCGTCCGGCTCCACCAGGTGCTCGCGTTCTTGGCAGCGCGGCGGCATGGCGACGAGGGACTGCAGACGACGTGAGCGGGCGAGCCTTCGGCTTCATGGCACAGGGATGGCAGCGACACGGCGGTGATGGGCGAGAAATTGTTGGTCGGAGCAGGCGGGCGCCGGCATGCACAACGGCAGCGGTGGCATATTGATGAGTGCACGTATGGGGGCTTACTTTTGTTTTATATGAGGTTGGTCAAACTTAAAAGAAAACCGTACTAGTACACGTAAACATTAGACTTAGGCAGCACTTTTATTATTTAGTTATTTTGAAGTTAGTACCACAGCCACGATACGGAATCCTGTGCAAGCGCATGAACCGCGGCCGTGCGTTCGATCGAACAGTGCGTCACCGTGTCGCGCTCGAAGGACATCCACCGAACCTTTTTGTGTGTGTGAAAACAATCCTCGAATATTACTCAACTTTTTTTCCTGGGAAAGTTCTTGACGCTGCAATATTTCCATATATTTGAATTTAGCTCGAGTTTGTGTTTATTTGGATTTGGACGTTTTAGGTGCGCCCTAGTTTTTTTTGATACTTATTTTGTGTGTGTGACTGAGAGAGAACGTGTGTATGTGTCCATATGTGTGTTGTGGTGGAAGGGCAATGTGGAGACGGTGTGCGTGTGATACAGACATAGAGAGGTGTGAATGTGCAAACGATCATGCATGAGTGAGACATAGACAGATGCCCATACGTTGTGTATACATGCGAGAACGGTCTTCTAGTTTACTGGTGTGTGTGTGTGTGTGAGAGAGAGAGAGAGAGAGAGAGAGAGAGGAGCATCCATAACACAACAACCATCTCTCTCGATTCGTCCGTCCCTTGCACGATCGCATGCAACACATGCATCAACGCGCACATTTTGACACCCTCACTCGACGCCTGCCCACCTCAAGGCCCGCGCAATCTCTTCATGAATACCCATTTCTCTCCTTAGGTTTGTTTTCGCTCAATATTTGACACACACACTGCACACACACACACGCGCGCAACACAACACACACACACTCCCCCGAGCACACAATTCATCCCCATCCAAGGTTATACGGCGACCACTCTCGCTTGTGCTTCTTTTCACCCCAACATGCACAACACCTCAATTTTCAAAGAGGGCGTCGAGCAGATCGAAGACGACGACCACACTGCGCTAGAGAATGCGGGGTCATTTGGAAGCAGGGTGATGTAACAACGGCTGACTGACTCGTCGCCCCCCCACCCTCTCTCTCTCTCTCTCTCTCTCTCTATCTATCTATCTTGCACAAAATTACCAATCCCTCTCTCCTCCGCACAAAATTGTCAATCCCTCAACCCATGAGATCCTTCCCCTCTCGTCCATGTTTTTCCAGCTCTCTCATCAAACATGTTGTCTCTTCTCCTTCCACGTATACAGAATCACGTATATTACATGTCTCCATCTTTCTCACAGACCTAACTTCTTCCTCTCTCTTTCTCTCTCTCTCTCTCTCTATGTGTGTGTGTGTGTGTCTCGTTAGGTTTGTCTCCTACTCTCTCGTCCACATACATACAATCTTTCTCGCCCTATCTGCTCCATTTTCAAAAGCTCTCTCTGCACGTTTCATTCACACAATGGGATATGTCAAAATGTTGCTTCTATAATGGCTGATGTAGAGTTTTGGTTGTTTTTGTTGCATCCTACAAAGTAGTAACTATGAAATGCATTTAGATTCTCATTTGACTGGGATTATGTGAGTTTGAGCATGTTGGCAAGTACTATAGACCTTGTATACATCTTGGGATTCGACAATGATTGTAACTATTGAATTGTATAGACCATTACATTCGAAGTCAATAGCCTAATATATTTATTTCACAATTTCAACAAATGATTAGTTCACTACAATCTAAGAAAACAAATGTGTACTCCCTCCATTTTTATTTAAGTCCGCGTATTAGCATTGGTCAAAGTCAAGTTTTGTAAACTCTCAGAAAGCATATAACAAAAAATATTAACATATACAATAACAAATAAATACCATTAGATTCATTATTGAATTTACTTCCACATCATACATATTTGTTATGGTAAATGTTTATATTTTTATATAAACTTGGTCAAACTTTAGGAAGTTTGACTTGGGTCAAACCTAATATGCAGAGTTTACTACTACTACTCGCTAGTTGCTTAGCCGAATCACTCAACACGCCACACGGGGAGTCCAGTGTCACAAAATTTTGGGCGGGAAAATCTCCCGCGACCCTGATTCAAGCAGTGGGAAGTTACCATCAAGCCTTCGGAACAGGCCTACGTACGATGCTTGGTAGGGGCTGTTTTGGTAACTTCAGGTTCACCCTACCCAGCCAGCCCCACCCTGGCACCCAGAGTAGTACACCTGAATACTCCCCATTTTCTATCCCCACCACAAAATAGACTTCTCCATGGCACTGCAGCCTTCGTGCTCCTCCCCTTTACATTGGCGCACTCGTCCACCGCAGCGCATCTGCCTCATCGACGACCTCGTATGCCGCACTGGAGCCGGTCCACCGTCGTCGTTGTAGACGGAGCCTCTTCCCCGGCATCGTCTTCCACGGTCTCGGATCTTCTTTCCGGAAGCCGACGCCAAGCGCAGAAGTACCACCATCGTTCTCCTCCTCGATTGGTAATGTGTGTATTGAATCACTTAGCAGTACATGTGCAGTTCCAATTTTGTTCATACCTACCCTTCAATTTTCCTGGGTGCTATTGTTCCCGTAAAAGTAATTGGTTATAGCCTCCATTGTCCAACAGAATATCAGCTTGTAATTGTGCGTCGCTCCTGTATCGAGATGTGCTTGGGTAGGTTTTTCATCTGCAACCAGCAGTATGGCAAATTATGGAAAGGTTTTTAGAACTAGCAAGATGCCCATGCGTTGCATGCATCAAGATGCATTTGTATGAGTAGTTTATCTTGTGGGAGAAAAGGTGAACGAGGGAAGGCCTTATTTGCAAATCTGGAGAGGGGTATGGGTATCTTTTTGCAAAATTCCCATTTGTTTCCTTCCTATCTGTCAGATATAAATCGGACGGGCTATATTGCAAGAAAAAAAAGTATAGAAAAAAAGTAGACAGTAAAGGAAGTAGAGATAAATATTAAATATTAAATATAAAATAAATATAACCGTAGAGAAGAGAGTAGAGATAGCAGAGTCATCGGGAAAGGATCGTGCGCGTGTGGGAAAAAGCGGCCAGGCGTGCGCTAGTTTTGGCGTGCGGTGTCTGGCGCACTTTATAAAATCCAACGCCCTCCCACCGCTCTGTGGCTCGCCACCGCTCTCTCCCCGCTCTTTTCGCCTCGCCGCCGCCGCGCCACCATGCCGCCGCGTCGCCGGGAAGCTTGGGGATACCGCTGCGTCCGTGCGCGCCCCTCCGACGGCTTCTCCGCCGAGATCCGGTTCCGCGGGATGCGCCTCGGCCTCGGCAATTTCGACACCACCACTGAGGCCACCCGGGCGTACGACGCGGCTGCGTGGCACCTCCGGTGGCCTCATAGAACATTGAACTTCCCCAACGTGCCAACACGGGAGCAGGCACAGGAGCTCGCGCCTCTGCCGCGGCTTAGCACCGACAAGAATCGTCGCGACAACCGGAGGCGGGAGCACCGTCTCGGCATCACCGAGATGGACGAGGAAGCCATTGCGCTGTGGCGCCAACACTTCCCGCAGGACATCATCAACGAGCGCGAGTTCTACGTGCAAAGGAGGGCGGAGAGGGATAAGAGGAGGGCGGAGCGAGCTTCCTATCGCGAGGACAAGCATAGGCGAAAAGCGGACGCTCAATTCAATGTGAGGCTAGGAGCAGCGTCGCCCTGGGAATCCAATGACAATCGGTATCTTCACGCCTACAGTCACACGTCGGAGGAGGACATCACTGAGGAGTAGTCGGACGACGAGGAGTAGTTGAATTATCTTTTTTGCATCTATCTATGCTGAGAACTATCCTCTACTCTCTAGTATCTACTTCTCGATCTCAGAACTGTAAATGCTTTTTTAAAGCGCCGCGCGTTGTGATTCTGTTGGAGATGCTCCAACATGGCAGACGAGTGCTTTAATGTTGCCCACAAGATGCGCGCGTATTACTAGTAGTATTTTTCTTGCCATGTTGAGATTTTGAAACCACGAGTGTGAACATGCAGAGGAGCAATGAAGACCAAACACGGGATATTCGGGACATCTTCAAGGAGCGTGGAAAGTTAAAGAGGAGCTGCACCGAACATGTAAAATGAGCTTTGGTAAGTAACACCCTTTCAATTACTTTCGTTTAGCCTCGTGTTCTTCGATGTGTATATGTTGTAGTTTCTGTTTCTCTTAAGCGTGGTATTCTTCGATGTGTAATAAGAAGAGTCTTAATCGTCCTAATGCTTTCGTTTTTAACTTGATGTAGGAAGTGGGTGTTCTCACCATGTAGTCTGTTTTTATATTTCTTTTCCTTTTGAATTCACTTCTCCGAGTTCTGTTTATCTGGCTTCTACTAAATGGATCTAGGTTTCTCTGAGTATTGATCTAAAAAAGAAGTTACTTCATGTCAGGATGCAGTTCCCGTGAGGAGGGAAGTATGGTCAACCTCAATATCATGTTTCCAAAATGAGGCTGGATTACACACAAGGTGCCAGTTCCCTAATGATGCTGGATTAGACACAAGGTGCAAATTCCCAGATGATGCTGGATTACACACAAGCCAGGTGGAGTCGTCAGTTGTTCGTGTCCTCGTGGCATTAGTAAAGTCTGAAAGAAAGCGTGCACCAGCCCTTGAGAATGTAGCTGAGTTCCTGAAGAAGCGAAAAGAGCAATCAGATGATCTCTTCACCCAAGCCAAAGAAGAGATGGAAGAAGCTAGAAATAAGCTAGCAGAGGCAGAGCAGGCTAGGCATCTCCTGCTATCTAAAACTGTTGTCAATACAAAATTTCCTTCATAATAGCTAGGTTCAAATGTTTATCCAGTCAGGATGCCTGTTGTGATGTCTGTGCATCTACTGATGTGGCACAAAATGTTTTTTTTGGGTCATGTAGTAACAACAATTACTTTCCAAACAATAACAGACGAAGCATTGGACATGGTATAGTTTACGTGCAAGCCCAACATTCCAAGTCCAACTTCCACATCAAACTCATGTTCATAGATATCTGCACATTCATACAAAATGTCCACAACCATGATTCACTTCAAAGCCAAAATAATGTGAGGAGAGTTATAAATAACGAAAAACCTCTACTAGTTCCTACTACCAGTGCGAGCACAACAAGTCAAGACCATGCGTAAATTAATTATATTTTAGTCATTTTTTGTGTTCTAAAATGCCTGCCGGCTCGCGGAAGGACGTGTTGCCGGCACACGCGCGGATTCAATGAAGGCAAGTGGGGCAGTCTTAAGCTGGTTGCATGCGGCGAGGAGGCGTTCTCAGCCGGGCCTACAGCGAGTGCGGCCCTCTTGGCTGCCGCGCCAGTTAAATGCCTACGCTATGAGAGGTCGCGTTCGTGTCAGAGCAATCACTCCCTCCAGTCCTTTTTTGTTTGGGTATAACAAAATCTCATTTTCCATTCACATTTTACAAGTAGAATTCGTGGACAAACTTTGACCCAAAGTACGATGGGCACTAGTAAACTAGAATGGAGGTAGTAGTTTTTTTAATCAAAGAAGGGTTTCCCCTTCCGATTACTGAAAACCAGCATCTAAATCTAAACCATAGTATTTGCCCTAGAAGTACCAGGTTCAACATCTCGTAACATAAACACATACAACCATACGCCAAGGAGGTACGTAGTACTATGAATTCCATTTTCGCTCCATACCAATCGTTCTAAAAACTACTTACTACTTATAATGTGCCATTTAAAATCGGAACTCTTAACCCCGCTAAAAAACGACATTTTAAACATGGCTACTCGGTTTGTGGCAACTGGCGATCCACCGCGCTCCAAGTCGTTCACCTGTGGTCCCGACCATCAACTCCTACAAAGGTGCTCCACCACGTACCCGGTACCCGCGAATGCAGCAATCATGCACCTAGGGTTTTAGGGTTTATTTGTTAACGTCGCCTTTATGTAACACTCATGTGTGCGAGACAGCGAGAGGCCGACTGCGTGCGTGCGCCTCTTCTCTTCGTATGTACTCCACCGTTTGTCTGGTGTCCAAAAAATTATAATAACTACTAGCAATGTGCCAATGCGTTGCCACACGATCAAAGTAGATTAATACATATTCACCGATTTGATAGAAAAAAAGTCTAGTTTTGAAATACGTATATCACTAAAAATATGTTATGTTTCACTCAAAATATATTCCTTTGGCGGTTTTGATGAGATAAGGGAGGCATGTTGTTGGTTTTGAGATTCGAGAAGTGGTATATGTCTAATTTCTACTCTTACTAGCAAGATGCCCGTGCGTTGCACGGAACATCAAAATCTCGTGTGAGAAAAGGATGAACGAGGGAAGGCCTTATCTGCAAATGTGGTGAAGAGTGTGGGTAAATTGCCATATTTTCCTTCCTATTCGTTAGATATAAATCCGACGACCTACATTGCAGGATGGCAGGCCCACCATCATCACCAACTCTATTTTTTATCCCTACTCTTATAAAAAGCATTGTCGGTGATGATCGTGTGCCTGCCATCCTGCAATATAGGCCTTCCGATCTATATCTGACGGATAGGAAGGAAACTATGGCAATTTTGCAAAAAGATACCCACACCCCTCTCCACATTTGCAAATAAGGTCTTCCCTCGTTCATCCTTTTCCCCCACAAGATAAACTACTCATACAAATGCATCTTGATGTTCCATGCAATGCATGGCATCTTGCTAGTTGTTGCAAAAAGCCCATGTGTGTGTGAGAGAGAGGGAGAGTGGAGGAGGACGGAGTGCATGTGTGACAAAGACACAAGTAGTGTGTGTGTGATAGGTATCAGCTTAAAATGAGGCGATAGTGTGTGTGTGCACGATCGAGAGGGTGTGTCTCAAGAAGGGAAGAAAAAGCTACATAGATACAAGGAGCGAGAGAGAGACATGTATGCGATGGTGGAAGCATGAGTGTGCGGGTGTATAAACCTATCTCGAGGCTAGCTAGTCGATAAATGCTTGTGAGAGAAATACGAGTCGGGGTGCGAAAGCGAGAGTTTTGTGTGTGTGAGAGTGAGATGGTAGTCGGGAAGGGGGGTGGAAGCAGGAGTTGTGTGTGTGTGTGTGTGTGTCTGTGAGAGAGAGAGAGAGAGGAGACGGTAGTCGGGGTTGTCTGATCGGTGTCAGTCTGGGATGGAGACGAAAAGGAGACCGCAACAAATGTTGTGTCTACAGGAGAGAGAGAGTAATTTTAGTGGTATGAGTCATATGTAGAGACATATAGGGTGTGTGAGAGAATCCCATAGAGAGAAAGACAAAGTGAAAGACGAGTGGAGACTGTGTGTGTGGCGGTGAAAAAGAGAGCTTAGGTACCGAGTGATACCAGAGAACAGTAGAAACGTGAGGGATAATGAAAACCGTGTAATGTATAATGATAGGGAGAGTGTGACACTTCTCAAGGGAGAGGTCGAGAGACAATGTTTGCGAGGATAGGAGAAACATGAAGTGAGCATGCGGGTGAGCTGGAGAAAAGAGAATGATGGCTACCTGAAGGAGTATGCATGCAAGAGAGATGGGCGTGAAAGGAGTGAACAAAAAAGGGATTCAAATATTTGAATTCGAGATGATGATACATGTAATCCATACTCGAACCAAAATTGATCTATCAAACATGCATACTCATATGAATTCACGCACATCTATGTTATTTAATATGTAGATATTACTGATCCATACATTTTAGTAGAACATAATTTGGTTACATTTTTTCGAACTCAACCTTAAGATTTCGAGATCGTTGTATTTGTAAATCATATTATACATATAAAGGAGCAGAATTCTTTATTGTCTTTTTGAAAGTATATATGTAAAAAAAATGATGTATATAGAATGTAATTCCAATTGAAAATGGATCCCGCCCGGAAAAAAATAGTAGAATACAAACGGGATTCGAATTGAGTTGGCATGGTAAACGTGCATTGTGCAAAATTTGAACTAAGCGGGGAAAGTCGCAGTAACCGCCCGAATCCAAAATCTGCGAGATGGAAATCACTACTGCCTATCCCTGCCGCGCAAAGCCTATCTGTTGGATTTCTATAGGTTTCGATAGGGGTAGGTTTGTAATTTGACCCAAACGTGACATAACCGCGTCTCACCCGGATTCATACACGGTGGGCGCCAAAACACAGTGTGCCCTCGGCCAAAATCGACTCCCTCCCCGATTCATATTCATACACGGTGGGCGCCAAAAACAAACTCTCGTCGGCAAATATTCGGTGTATGCGTGATTACCGTCCTATCCCCAACCAACTAATGTTGTTGTGATGTAGTAGAAATTTGAAACGGGGGCTAAGTTTGTAAATTTGCTCGCATTTGAGACAAGCGCGCCCTGACTACATGGTTCCCCCCTTCCTCTCTACCTCCCTTTTCCCCATTCATACTCCGTGGGCGCCAAAACACCCTCTCCACCCCACCCTCCTCCATCCGCCGCCATCCGCCACCCCATCCACCACCGTCCTCCTCCACCATGCCGGAGCTGATACCCCGACGCCGCCGTCTATTACAAGAGATCGACCTCTCTCATCCACGCCTTCGGACCGGGATCCTTGCATCCCGTCCTCTCGCTTCATCCCCGCCGTCGTCCACCTTGCCGGCGCCGCTCCTACGACCGTCTCGTCCACCGCGCCCCGCCGCCACCGTCTACCCTCCTAGATCTGCTTCCACGCTGCCGAAAGCCATCGCTACCGCAGCACCGTCTAATTCTCACCAGATGCGTACACGGCGCCGCACCAGAGGCGGTACTATTTCATATCTGCTCAACTTATTTATCGCAGCAAGAAAATAGATCGCCACTGCTTTACTCTGATTTCTTGTCTTGGTTGCGAAGTTGCCTTTGTCCGGTTTGCACCTTCAGATCCGCCATGGCACGCTCAACACTATACTCCCAATTCTTATGGTTTTCCACTTTTATATTCCACACTAGTTAAATCACAGTAGACTAAATTTCAAAATTGGGTCAGTCGATTTTTCGGAGCTCGCCGGAGTTCGCCGGTGCGATCCAAGGGGCTCGGGTGGTTGTGGGGCCTCGCTGAACGAAGAAAACTCGACGCGGGTGGGGGTGGGGGTGGTGGAGGAACACAGACGGTGGGGGCCGGTGGTCCGGCCGGCGGCCCGTGCGGTGTTCTGTATGGGAAGAATCACAGACAAGGAAGAAGAAGGGTTAGGAGACGTAGGATCTTCATCCAACCGCCTGAAATGGTCGAGAGACAACTGGGAGTTGCATTCTTAATGCACTCTGGTTCATCATGTGTGGGCACTGTGCAACCAACATTTTATTATCCAAAATCTGTTTGCTCTTCTTTACCATGTTCGGTAGAGCTGTGACACAAAATGTAGGACCGACTCTAGCAAACTGTACCCATACTTCACTGGCCACACCACTAGCCCCACCACATAGGACCTGCACTCCAGCAAAAGGTATACCGATTTCATTTGCCATAGCACCACCTGTACCATAGAAAAATCCCACTCCAGCAAAAAGTACAGCAAGTCCACCGGCCGAAGACCTATCCCAACTGCAGAGACGTCCAATTCCTGCAGATTGGAACCCCGTTCCATTTATTCCCAGTTTAAAAGACAATGCTTTCAATGTTGTTAGGGACAACATGCATATATTCCCATCATGGGAAGATTATTGCAAAGACAAACACCATTTTCACATCTTCCTGTCTAACTTACGTGTAAGTGCTATTATTCATGGTTATTATTTTCCTGTTTTCTGCTGATTGAACACATCAATGATTTACACTACATTGATGTAACTAGGCGAGTGTCAATCTGGATAGTCATGACGAGGAAAGCTTGCTTGTGCTTTTCAAGGAAGCATTGCAGCAGTATCGGTGTTACCTGAGGAAATCACACTTTGGTGGCGAATCTATAAACGAAATTCCGGTGAAGTCTACTGTGCTAAATTTCTAAGACATTGAATGGAAATACATTGTTATGCAATGGTCTCGTTTCCAGGATGAGGTACTGTCTATGAAATCACATGACAATTCGAACTTCTACTTTTCCGCATGTGCCTTACGGATCTTGTTTGCAGGAAATCTGCTCGAAGAAGAATTCCGGTTTGAAAAGAACGACAGGATATCGCAAATATGTTGTCCGCTACTTTGCTCTTGTTAGTACATGTTGTCCTGTAGCACTGTCCTTGCATACATACCTGGTTCATTATGTGACAGCAGTATGCATGATAGCTTGCTTATCAATTGTTCGCTCCAAATTCTTCAGTATCCATTGCCAATGTTTTTTTAGCTCTGCATTGTTCTTGTAAGTACATGCTGTCCTTTATCAGTGTACTTATAATGACAGGTAGTTGTTCATGTACCATCACTCTGCAGCTTATTTTCCTTTGCCCTCCATTTTCTACACATCAGATCTATATTTACTCTTACCATAAGGTTGGTACTGAAGAAGTTTAGATGTGCATTGCTCTTGGCTGTACCTTTTGCCTGTATCACTGCACTTACATTTATAGCTACTTGGTTATGTAGCATCACTCTTCATCTTATCTTAAATATTCTCCATTTTTTCGTATATTATCACATCTATATTTACTCTTAACAAAATGTAGAATAAAGGCAATGCTTATGAAGAAGATTCTGTGGTAAACTTCTTGAATTGCACCCCCCCCCCATCAGCATGGACAAGGTCTTCATAGAGCCAATCTTCACCAATAATGTAAGTTTGTCCATCTCAAGCCTTCAAACTTTGTTGTATATATTTGGTTAGGCATGACTGCAATAGCTGTTTATTTTTGGTGTTTGCATCAAATTGCATGTTTTTTATTATGTACTCCTTCATGAACAAAAGTTTGTCCTTTCTCAATTTAAGTTTTCAGTTGTACAACCAAGTTCCTTATTCATACCATGTAAATTAAAGTATACAGAGCAAGTGATCTTCTTTTGCACTGCATGTATGCTTCTGTTCTTCATCCGTAATCCAGTGGTGTGGTGAACCTACCCACTATAGCAAAACATCATATTCTGCAATGTCTTAACTATGAAAAATGTCATATCCTTCTACTACTCCCTCTGTCTGAAAATACTTGTCATTGAAATGGATGTATCTAGATGTATTTTAGTTCTAGACACATCCATTTTGATGACAAGTAATTTCGGACGGAGGGAGTATTATTTAAACCGTCTCTTTATTTGCCAATCTGAAATGGGAGAAATTGACAGCACACTAACCATTGATACTTATGAGTTCTTGATCTGTAATCTAGTGGTGTCGCGAAGCTGCCTACTCCTTCACAATGTCATTTCCTGCCATGTCTTGACCTGAAAAATACCATATTGTGTTAATGCAATTTTAAATTGTGTCGCTTTATTCGTTAGTAAGAAATGTGATGAATTGTCAGCACTGATACTTTTATGTGCAAAACCTGTCATCTGTCTGGTTGTTAATCTTTCAGAGTGAGGAAGATTTAAGTGTTGAACAAGCGCAGTCTCATAATCTTGCTCAGCTGCTTGCGCTGCAGCTCCCCAGCAGGGCTAACCTTTCTTAAACTCTATTGAAGTGCTGTCGATTTTGTATATTATTTTGTCAGCGTGTTTATTTGCACTGGTGGCGATCTTTGATGCCCAGTGTATGTAATCTGCTATCTGCTTGTGCTTTATTATCATAGTGGCGAACTTTGATGCCCAGTGGATGTAATATGCTGTAATTTCTTTATTGTATAGTCTAGGTTTTTTCTTATTCACGATGCTGCAGTTATTTTACTGTCTTCGCAGTAAACCGTCCAAACCGTAAAATTACGGTACATAATCGGGCCGTCATGCAACCACGATGTAGGTTGTGCCTGAAACGTGCCGAACAGCTAATGGGCCGGCAGCAGCCCGAAATGAACCCCGGCCCATGATTGTGCGAATCAAATCACGGGCTTTTAACAGGCCAAAATTATCCTAGTCCTTGTTTGTCCCAATCAGATATCGGTTGCGAGCAGGCCGGATGCAAACTGGGCCGTATTTAGCCCCAACTATATGATGGGCATTTAACAGGCCGAAATTAATATAGGGCCAAAATGTTAAACGGATCCTTAAGAGGCCAAAACTAATGTCAGGCCGAATTACTAAGTGGGCCTCTAGCAAGTGGGCCCAAAAGCATAGTGTCCAGTTGACGGGCCGAATCTGATATGGGCCATAATTGAGCCCATAGCCTCTTAAAGGGTCGTACCTGATCTGGGTCGTAATTTGGCCCAGAACGTGGTAGGCTTTTAATGGGCCGGATCTCATATGGGCCACTATTAGGCCCGGAACGTGGCAGGCCATTAATGGACCGGATCAAATATGGGCCGGGATTTGGCCCAAAACATGGCAGCCAGTTAATGGGTCGGCCTACTAGGGGCCTCAAATTCTTGTGGGCCTACAGCTGGGCCGGCCCATTAATGTCGGCGAAATCTCGTGGGCCTTTAGCCGGGCCGGCCCATTATGATCCACAAGAATCGTGTGGGCCTTAACCTGGGCTGGCCCATTATGGCAAACAAAATTCTTGTGGGCCTTTATCTGGGCCGGCCCATTATGGCCCGCGAAATCTTGTGGGCCGTTAGCTGGGCCAGCCCATTATGGCCCGCAAAATCTCGTGGGCCTTTAGCTGGGCCGACCCATTATGGTCCGCAAAATCTTGTGGGCCTTTAGTTGGGCCGGCCCATTTAAACTTGATGGGCCGGTCCACGTGTCAACATATCATAGGCGCGTCTCGCCCATTGGATGAGTGACACCTGTGCCAGCACGGACCTGACACGTGTCTCCTCCAGCCAATGATGATTTTACACATGGAAAATCCCCATTGGTCGGGGCTGTTAACGGGTTATCGGATCCAAAACCCGACCTGATAGCTTAACGGCGTTCCGTTACGGTGGATGCCACGTGTCGGTCACCCTTGACGGCACTTCTGTGACGCGCGATTTATCGTCATGGAAGTGGACACTTCCGTGATGATAATTTTGGTAATGTCATGGAACACTTCTACGACCGCACAGGTATGACTATCTTGATTCTGCCATAAATTTGTCATGGATGTACATGCATGACAAAAACGCGACCTACTGTGACAAACACGTATCATCACGGAAGTGTATTTTTTTTGTATTGCGAATCCACTTGAGATTACCTGACACGGTTGGCTGAACTGCGCAACTCCTGTGAAGGGGTGCACGAGGTGCAAGCCATAGAGTACTTCACCGCCAGGTGTAGAGAAGGCACCCTACTCAAGCACCGACTCCTCTGCGACGAGTCGGATACACTCGATGACCTGCTGATCATAGCAGACGAGTACACCACTACCGATTCCTTTATGAAGTCGGAGCTTCGGGTGGACGCGTCTGGGAAGGTGCTCCCTCCAACTCCCAGAACGCCGGCTAGTGACACCAGTCGGCGCCAGCAGTATAGTGACAACAAGTGCAAGGCCTCGATGCTGGCTGCCACCAGCCGGGAGGTGGCAACAGTGGAAGATCAGCAGCCAGAGGGGCAATCCTTACCCAAGCTTCAGAAAGGCGGCAAGCCGGCTTGGCAGCCCGCCTTCTCTTATGAGCAAACCCTTGATGCACCCTGCAAGTTCCACAGCGGCGCAAAGCCATCCAATCGCATCACCCGGAAATGCCACTGGCTCACCCGAATATCCAAGGGCGAAGGGCTGCTGCCCTCTCCGCCTGCTGGCCAGCCTCCTCAGCAACCGGCGGCCCGTCCAGCAGTCGGTGCCATCCAAGATGAATTCCCTGAAGAACACGGAGCCTACGTAGTCTTCACCAGCCAGGCTGATGATAGGCGCAGCCCACGCCAGCAGCACCAAGGAGTCAACGTTGTCGCCTCTGAAGTCCCAGAGTTCATGCACTGGTCCGAGAATCCCATTAGTTGGAGCCAAGCCGACCACCCGGAAGTGATGCCTTCCCTGGGTTCTTATGCCCTTGTGTTGGATGCCACCATTGCAACAGAGAGGCGATCTAGTTGTTTCTCCCGAGTCCTGATAGATGGTGGTAGCAGCATCAACATCCTTTACTGTGATACCATGGAAAAGTTGAGCATCAAAGCGAAGCAGCTCCAGCCTAGCCGGACTGTTTTCCATGGCATTGTGCCCGACCTTTCCTGCTCACCAATCGGCAAGATCAAGATAGATGTCCTCTTAGGAGACAAAGATCACTTCCGCCGCAAAGCAATTTGGTTTGAGGCAATTTGGTTTGAGGTGGTGGACCTGGAGAACCAAGGGCATCGTCACCATAGCTAGAGACTACAAGAAGTCGACCGCCTGTGCCGCAGCTAGCAGTTAGATGGCCGAGTCCCTCATGATTGCCACAGAGAAGAAGCTCCTTGACCGGGTTCTGGCCATGGCCAGCAAGCAGCCAGACCTGTCACTAGATCCCAAGGAGTCGGAGACCCAGGGCTCCTTCCAGCCGGCCAAAGAAACCAAGAAGATAAATTTGGACCCGAACCACCCATAGAGGTTCGCTCTTGTAGGAACCACCCTTGACATCAAATAGGAAAGCGAGCTTGTCGATTTCCTCCGTGAGAATTGGGATATCATTTCATGGTACCCCAAGGACATGCCAGGTGTTCCGACGGATTTCGCCAAGCATGAGCTACATGTCAGATCAGATGCAAAACCAGTGAAGCAACCCCTCCGCCGACTATTAGAAGAGAAGGGAAGAATTGTTGGTGAACAGATAGCCCGACTCCTAGCAGCCGACTTCATTATGGAAGTGTTCTTTCCAGAGTGGTTAGCCAGTCCAGTCCTTGTACTGAAGACAACAAGTGGTGCATGCGCATTGATTATACCAGCCTCAACAAAGCATGCCCCAAAGATCTGTTTGCCTTGCCTCAGATTGATCAAGTAATAGACTCCACAGCCGGATGCGAGCTGCTGAGTTTCTTGGATGCCTACTCAGGGTACCACCAGATCAAGTTGAACACGGCCGACCACCTAAAGACCACCTTCATCACACCATTTGGAGCCTTCTGCTACCTGACCATGACATTCGGCTTGAGAAATGCCGGTGCCACTTTTCAGCGTTGCATGCAGAAGTGCCTCCTCAAACAGCTCGGCAGAAATGCCCACGTCTACGTAGATGATATTGTGGTGAAGACGGAGAAGCGCGGTACCCTTTTAGAAGATCTTAAGGAAACATTTGACAATCTATGCCATTTTCAAATCAAGCTCAACCCCGCGAAATGTGTCTTTGAAGTACCAGCTGGCCAGCTCCTTGGCTTCCTGGTCTCAGAAGGCGGCATTGAATGCAACCCTGTGAAGATCAAAGCCATCGAGAGGATGGAGATACCCACCCGACTGTGAGACGTCCTGAAGTTCACCGGGTGCATGGCATCCCTCAGCCGCTTCATCTGTCGGCTAGGAGAGAAGGCTCTTCCCCTGTACCAGCTCATGAAGAAAACAACTCACTTTGAGTGGAACGGCCAGGCGGACGAGGCCTTTCTCCGGCTGAAGAAGATGTTGACCACGCCGCCTGTCCTGGCGGCTCCGACTGCCAAAGAGCCCATGCTCCTTTACATTGTCGTGACCAGCTAAGTGGTCAGCACAGTCATTGTGGTACAGTGCCGAGAAGACGGCAAGGCACAGCTGGTCCAAAGGCCTGTGTACTATTTGAGCGAGGTGCTATCAGCCTCAAAGCAGAACTATCCCCACTACCAGAAGATGTGCTACGGCATGTACTTTGCCGCCAAGAAGCTCAAGCCATACATTCGAGAGCACCCCATCACAGTTGTTTGCACTGCCCCACTTGCCGAGATCATGGGCAGAGAGATGCATCAGGCCGGGTGGCCAAATGGGCCATCGAGCTGGCTCCATACACCATATTCTACCAGCCTCGCACCGCCATCAAGTCCCAAGCACTGGTCGACTTCCTTGTCGACTGGACCGAGACCCAGTACCTGCCGCCAGCGCCGGATTCCACCCATTGACAGATGCACTTTGATGGCTCCAATATGCGCACCGGTCTGGGAGTCGGCATCGTCCTTACCTCTCCCAAAGGCGACAAGCTCAGATACATATTGCAAAACCACTTTCCCGCCTCCAATAATGTGGCCGAGTTCGAGGCGCTCGTACATGGGCTCCGGCTAGCAAAAGAACTTGGCATCCGCCGGATCCTGTGCTACGGCGACTCGGACTTGGTGGTCCAACAGTCGTCTGGCAACTGGGATGCCAAGGATGCAAACATGGCAAGCTATTGCTTCCTCGTCTAGCAACTCAGCGGATATTTTGAAGGGTGCGAGTTCCTTCACGTACCACGGGCCGACAGCAAGCAAGTAGATGCCCTGGGACTAATCGGCTCCACCCGGCAAGCCATACCAGCCGGCGTCTCCCTTTAGCACCTCCTCAAGCCGTCTATCAAGCCTTTGCCGAAATCAGATTCTATCTTTGTGTCGGCTGCCCCCGGAACAGTCGGATCCGACTTGGGGACCTCAGCAGTTGGCTTGGGGACTTCGACAGGCGGCTCGGGGACTACAGCAGTTGCACCCAACCCAAGGACTTCAGAACCCGGCCCGAGGACTGCAGCAGTCGGCCCGGGGACTTCAACAACACAGCAAGCGGGCCGACTCCAACTCGCCACCTCCCAACCCAACCGCCCTAGTTGCAGTGGCCATACTGGCAGTAGAAGAAGTCACAGCTCCATCATGGGCGAAACCCATTCTCAAGTTTCTGGTGAACAGAGAGCTACCGGCTGATGAGATCTCGGTCCGGCAAGTGCAGTGCCGGGCAAGAGCCTACACGATAGTAAACAGAAAGCTTGTCAGGCGCAACGCGACTGGAGTCTACTAGCGATCCGTAGAACCAGACAAAGGCAAGGCAATCCTCAAAGATATCCACCAAGGCGAATGCGGCCACCACGCAGCCTCAAGATCACTTGTTGCCAAGGCTTTCCACCATGGTTTCTTCTGGCTGACTGCTTTGGAAGACGCCAAGGACTTGGTCAAGCATTGCAAGGGGTGCCAGAAATTCAGCTCCAAGCAACATCTGTCGGCTTCTACACTCAAGACTATCCCTCTCACTTGGCCCTTTGCCGTCTGGGGGCTGGACATGGTGGGCCCATTCAAGACAGCATGCGGCGGCATGACTCATCTGCTTGTCGCCGTGGATAAATTCACCAAGTGGATTGAAGCAAAGCCAATCAAGAAGTTGAATGGGCCGACTGCCGTGACCTTCATCACATATATCACCATCCGGTATGGCATACCACACAGCATCATCACTGACAACAGCACAAATTTTGCCAAAGGAGCATTGGCCCATTTCTGCGCGACGCAGGGCATCCGACTGGACTTAGCGTCTGTTGCCCATCCATAGTCAAACAGCCAAGTCGAGCAAGCAAACGGCCTCATCCTCTCCAGCATCAAGCCTCGACTGGTCGAGCCACTGGAGCGCTCGGCCGGCTGCTCAATCAACGAGCTGTTGGCCGTCCTCTGGAGCTTGCGCACCACTCCGTACAAGTAAACCGTCTTCACTCCTTTCTTCCTTGTGTACGGAGCCGAGGCTGTGATCCAAACCGACATCAAGTTCAACTCACCTTGCGTCACCATGTACACGGAAGCAGAGGCGAAGGAAGCACGAGAAGACAGCGTCGATCTACTGGAAGAGGGTTGGCTGTTGGCACTTAGCCGGTCCGCCATCTACCAGCAGAGCCTGCGCCGCTACCACAATCGGAAGGTCAAGCCAAGATCCTTCCAAGAGGGAGACCTTGTGCTCCGGCTGATCCAGCGAACAGTCGGTCAGCACTCTCGGCCCCTTGGGAAGGCCCCTTCATCATCAGCAAAGCCTTGGGCAAGGACTCCTACTACCTGATTGATGCACAGAACCCTAGGGCACGCAAGAGGGACGATTCCGGCAAGGAATTAGAGCGCCCATGGAATGCAAACTTCCTTCGAAGATTTTACAATTGATGTGTGCTACCTATTGTATTAAGCGCAAGACATCGGGTCCCCCGAGGAGCACTTGGGGACTACCCTTTTTAGCTATATGATAAATTTTATGCATATGAATGTGTTATTTCATTCTTCTGCCTGGCACCAGATTCGACCAATCGGCCCGGGGGCTTGCCACCTTGTATTATGTCAGCGCTACCTGCAGTCGGCAAGTAATGTGCCGGCATCTAAGCCCTCTCTTGCCACAAGCCGCAGCTTGCAGAGCGACTGTCCGGCTAGCAAGAGTTGAAGGCAGGAAACGATGCCCACATGAAAAAAAAGGCTAAGTACAAAAGCATTTTCATATGATAGGCCGGCTTCCCGCCTCACCGACCGGCTGTTGTGCAGCCGGCCGGCCAGTTTCTTACTTACCTTGCTATGTTCTAAACGGCTGAAGTAATTATCCTCCCAAACGGCTAAGTACTTGACCCAGCCACAGTCCACAAAGCAGCCACCTGGCTGGCAAGGTGGCAGCCAAGGGAGGGCGGCAAAGGAAAAAGCCAAAAGAATAGAAAGCAGGACAAGTTGGAATTTGGCGCAAGCACAACACGTGCAAGATAATATTTACATAGCAAGGATTTCAAGCCGGAATTCAACAAGTTTGAATACACCCCTAGTGGGTAGAACTACGCGAATTTAACGATCTTGTTCAAAAGACTACAAAGCAGGAAAAGTTAAGATAAAAATTGGCCGCCTAGGCCAAGGGAGCAGTAGGCGGGTCCGGTAGGCTGGCGGAGTCGGCGGCGTCGGCTGGTGGAATGGCCGGCTGGCGAGTCTCGGCTTAGTCGTCTCCAGCAGCAGTCGATGCGCTCGCACGCGGCTTGTTGCTCGAGGCACAGTCGAGCTGAGGCTGGTCATGTGCTCTGTCCTCCGTCGCGGTGTCTTCACCCCTCCTCGTCCTCGCATTCGTTGCTGGAGGCGATCTCCTCCGCCGAGTCCTCGCCGTCATCCAGGTTCAGCCCAAACCATTTCGGCGGCGCTGCAACACCCTCCTTGTCCAGCTCGGGGATGAAGAAGCCAGTCTTAGTGTACTCGGTGATCGCCGCGGTGCATTGAATGAGATCATGCCTCACCGCCACCAACTCTGTGTTGGCTTCCTATCGGAACATAGCCAACTGGGCTAGATCTTGCCCAGGATACCACGCCTTGACGAACTCCAAGGCCCTCCGTGCGTCTGCCCGGGCCGAGAAGCCCTTCCACGCCTCAAAGCAGCCGACAGCCACACCCAACCAGTCGGCAGTCCGACTGGGCGTACGCGGAGCTTGGACGTCTGGCCAGAGGGCGGAGATCACCTGGCTCCGACACGCTGCAGCCGGCGGAGCATTCGATGAGCCGGCTGGAGACGAGCCTGGATGGCAAGAATCTGCTCGTCGAGCGACCGAGGGGCGTTGGGTGCGATCTCCGTACCAGCCCGCCTTCGCTCATCATGGTGAGCTTCGATGGCTTGGCTGGCGGCAACGGCGTAACTAGGAAAGTACTCTACGCAAGAAGGAAAAAGAAGTATGAAGCCGGAAGCCAGATCATATAACAATCAATAGATGAAAGAAAGAAGAAGACAACTCACCATCGACCATGTCGTCAATCTGGCCGTATCCGTCGTTCAGTGCCCTCTCCTTATCTGCCCAGCTCGAGCACTGAGTCTCAAATTCGGCTTGGACACTGGCCTCACTGTCCTTCGCCCTCTAGAGGGCTGCCTTGTGACGATCCGCTTGGTCAGCCAGCTCCTTGATCAGACGGTCGTGCTCCCGAGCCACCTTGCTGCACTCCTCCTCCTTGGCGTGGCGCGGTTTGGGCTTCGCCCAACTGCTGCTGCTCCAAGGTGGCGTTGGATTCTACAAAGACAAGAAAGAAAAAACGGTCAACAATCAACAGATATGGCAAGAAGTTACCGCGGAGATCCAGCCCGACTACTCAGCAGTCGGCCCGAATCTCAGGGACTACACCCGGCGGGTGCGCTGACGCGCTCACGCGAGAGAGAGAAGGCGGAGGGCTTACTCCAGCTCTTGATCCAATCAGCGGTCCATTGAGCCAGCTCCTAGACTTGGGAGTTAAAGGCGGACGCGCGGATGTTGTGATAATCCCAGCACTCGAGCCTACTTGAAAGTTCCAGGCTGTCTGCTCAGCAGCCGGCCCGGAACTCGGGGACGGCCGCTCGGGTTGCCATGAACTCCTGCGTATAATGCTAGAGAGCGGTGGCCTGAGCCTGGAGCCGGACCCGGACGTCCTGCGCGGTCATGTTCAGAACAGCCATTCCGCCCCCAGGCGTCCACTCCGACGGAGCAGCACTGGTGGCCTCCACATCTGGGGCCGATGAGCTTGCGGCCCCGACCACCTGCTGCCGTGGCGCCAAAGCCGCCTTTGCCGCACGCCGGCGTGCCGGAGTGCGGACCACGGGGGTCGCCCCCACCACCACCTCGCCACCAACCGGCGGCACCGGTGGTGCGTAAGGCAGGTTGCTTTGAGCCTCGGCAGTCGGCGCTAGCGGGGGCTGATGACCTACAAGTATAGGGGATCTATCGTAGTCCTTTCGATAAGTAAGAGTGTCGAACCCAACGAGGAGCACAAGGAAATGACAAGCGTTTTCCGTAAGGTATTCTCTGCAAGCACCGAAATTGTAGGTAACAGATAGTTTTGTGATAAGATATTTTTTAACGAGTAATAAGCAATGAAAGTAAGTGCAGCAAGGTGGACCAATCCTTTTTGTATCAAAGGACAAGCCTGGACAATTTCTTATAATGAGAAAAGCGCTCCCGAGGACACATGGGAATTATCGTGAAGCTAGTTTTCATCACGCTCATATGATTCGCGTTCGGTACTTTGATAATTTGATATGTGGGTGGACCGGTGCTTGGGTACTGCCCTTTCATGGACAAGCATGCCACTTATGATTAACCCCTATTGCAAGCATCCGCAACTACAAAAGAAGTATTAAGGTAAACCTAACCATAGCATGAAACTAGTGGATCCAAATCAGCCCCTTGTGAAGCAACGCATAAACTAGGGTTTAAGCTTCTGTCACTCTAGCAAACCATCATCTACTTATTACTTCCCAATGCCTTCCTCTAGGCCCAAATAATGGTGAAGTGTCATGTAGTCGACGTTCACATAACACCACTAGAGGAGAGACAACATACATCTCATCAAAATATCGAACGAATACCAAATTCACATGACTACTAATAGCAAGACTTCACCCATGTCCTCAGGAACATACGTAACTACTCACAAAGCATATTCATGTTCATGATCAGAGGAGTATTAATACGCATTAAGGATCTGAACATATGATCTTCCACCAAGTAAACCAATTAGCATAAACTACAAGGAGTAATGAACACTACTAGCAACCCACATGTACCAATTTTTGGTTTTGATACAAGATTGGATACAAGAGATGAACTAGGGTTTTGAGAGGAGATGGTGCTGGTGAGGATGTTGATGGAGATTGACCCCCTCCCGATGAGAGGATCGTTGGTGATGATGATGGTAATGGTTTCCCCCTCCCGGAGGGAAGTTTCCTTGGCAGAGCAGCTCCACCGGAGCCCTAGATTGGTTCCGCCAAGGTTACGCCTCGTGGCGGAGGAGTTTCGTCCCGTGAGCTTGCTTCTTTTTTTTTCCAGGGTAAAAGCCTTCATATAGTAGAAGATGGCCACCGGAGGGCCACCAGGGGGCCCAAAAGATAGGGGGCATGCCTAGTAGCGGGGCGCACCCCACACCCTCCTGGCCAGGGTGTGGGCCCCCTTTGGTATTTTCTTCGCTCAGTAATTCTTATTAATTCCAAAAGTGACTTCCGTGGATGTAACGCCCCGGATACAACTTTCCATAATAGTAGTAGATGCAGGCAGGAGTCGTTCTACTAATCTTGGACGCGATGCCAATATACATGATCATTGCCTTGGATATCATCATAATTACTTGCTCTTCTATCAATTGCCCAACAGTAATTTGTTTACCCACCGTATGCTATTTTCTCAAGAGAAGCCACTAGTGAAATCTACGGCCCTCGAGTCTATTTTCTATAAAATTGTTTTCAAATCTATTTTTCCAAAAACCCAAAAATACCTTCCTGCACTTTTTCTTTACTTATTTTATTTTGTGTTTTTGCAAGATCTATTTATCCGATCACATACAATTTTATCTTCTTAATACCGAGGACGGATTGACAACCCCTGTTATGCGTAGGTAGCAAGTATTTGTTGTTTGTGTGCAGGATCCGTTTACATAGTGTTGCTTGGTTCTCCTACTAGATTGATAAACTTGGTTTCATAACTGCGGGAAATACTTACAGTTGATGTGCTGCATCAATCTCTCCTCTTTGGGAAAATACCAATGCAGATACAAGCGATCAGGAAGAATTTCTGGCACCGCTACCGGAGAGGATCAAGTCAAGGTAGTCTGCCGTCAACCTGCCAATTTCTGGCGCCGTTGCCGGGGAGACTGTGGGAGTCCTAGACTAGGGGGTCCTCGGGCATCCGGTCTATTGATGTGGGCCAGACTGATGGGCCGTCAAGATACAAGACAGAAGACTATCTCTCTTGTCAGGTGGGGACTCTCACATGCGTGGATGGCATGTATAGGTGTCCAGATATATTATTCCTTTCTATAAAACCGACTTTGTATAACCCTAAGCCCCTCCGTTGTTTATATAAACCGGAAGGTTAGATCGGAGGGAGGATCATAACATTGCTAGGCAAGATGTCTAGGGTTAGCCGAATCGATCTCGAGGTAGATCAACTCTTGTAACCCCTATACGCTTGAATATAATCAAGTAGGAGTAGGGTTTTACCTCCATTAAGAGGGCCTGAACCTGGGTAAACACCATGTCCCTTCTCCATAGTTACCATTGATCCTCAGACGCACAACTTGGGCCCCCCTACCCGAGATCTGCCGGTTTTGACACCGACATTGTTGCTTTTATTGAGAGGTCCGCTGTATCGTCGACAGAAGCATTGATGGCTCACCTCTTCGCCAACAATGACGCTACGTCTAGGGAGACCTTTCTTCCTGGACAGGTTTTTGTGTTCGGCGGCTTTGTGCTTCGTGCCAAATTGATTGGCCGCCTCGAGCAGGTCGATAGTTACGCCCCAGCCACTAGATCAGGCTTGGAATCCTGAACTATGTCGCTGACATCCGAGGAGACCTAATCTTTGACGGGTTTGCGGCCTATGCCGCTGCTTCATGTCCCTGCCAAGAAGACTCCTCAGATCCCCTGCTAGATCCCGTCCAATGTTCAACACCCGTACCCACCTCGGCCATATATCCGGGGCAGACCTCGTCGTCCAAAGACGAGAGCATGAGCCCCGCCGAACTTCTTGCCCTTGTGGAACTCTTGACCAAAGACCTAGATGAAATCTTAGACTTGACTATGGGCAATCATTCCGAACCGCCGAAGTTTGCACTCAGCGGGTCCGATCAGGGACCCCATGCCGAATTCAGCATGGCAGATTCACAGTTTTCGGTCCCATTTCCGCACTTAGACGAAGCATTGGGTTTGATGCAGTCTCTCGCCATCACGGAGGCTTTACCTCTGAACTATACCTAGCTCGGACTGGGGGCTGAGAGAGGGGAATTTTATGCCCCACCCACCACCCACTTAATAGGCACTGTTGAGGACTTAACCGACATGTTGGACTATGCGTCCGAAGACATCGACGGCATGGACGATGATGCTGTCGGATATAGGGTTCCGGCAAAACCCTTAAGGTTTGAACTCCGGGGTGCGCGCAAAGATCTTCTCCCTACCGATCCACGTCCCAACGCCTCATTGAGAATCTAAGCTAAATGATGAACAACACAAGGGACACGAGGTTTATACTAGTTCAGGCCACCGTTGTGGTGTAATACCCTATTCCAGTGTGTGGTGTGGTGGATTGCCTCGGGGGCTGATGATGAACAGTACAAAGGAAGAACAACCTTGCGAGAGGTATTCTTGTGGTGCTTCGGAAGGATTCGATCCCCTCCTATGGTGGTGGCTATCCCTTTATATAGAGGCCCTGGTCCTCTTCCGAAATATCGAGTGGGAAGAGCGCCAACAACGGCCATTTTGAAGGGGAACATCTAGTACAAGTTATCCTGACTAAAGTTGGTCTTCGGCTGCCAAAGGCACTGGCGATGACACCGTCTTGGGATCCACGGTGACCTCCATCCTGCCGCTCTGCTGGCCTTGGTCTTGTTGCACCGGAATGGTAACCTTTGCCTGATGCCTCGGTACTCCACGCCTGTGCTTGCCCCCTTTGCACCAAAGAGGAAATAAGGACACTGTGCAGGCCGGCGCCCTCCTGGCGCCCGCCTGTCCTCGATCGTCATGGCTTGCGTCACGAGCACCTCGCGAGGTATCCTTGTCTTGATCTCTCCACCTCCTCGCAAGCCTGCCTGGTGAGGCCGTGCCTGAGGAAGCCTTGCGTCGTCCGCCCCGCGAGGCTTGGCCCCTCGCGAGGGTCTTGAGCTTGAGTTGATGAAGATGGGCCACCACTCGAGCCACGCCACAGGCAGGCAAGTCTGGGGACCCCCGTTCCCAGAACGCCGACAGTAGCCCCCGGGCCCAAGGTGTGCTCGGACTTGGCTTAGCAGAGAAGCAAAGGGGCAAGTGCGGAGCACCGTGGGGCCCATCAGTCTGCGGCCTTGGTTGCCACGTGGCGGTTGATTGGACGTGGGCGTCTCCGCTTCCCCACACTGCCTCGGCAACCGCCCAATTTGACGAGTCCCTGCATGCAGAAATGAGTCATGATTACCTGCGATCGTGGAGGCCGACGGTTGGCCTCCTCTGGACTATAAGTACGGAGAGGCGTGAGCCCCCGCAGCCATCTCTTCTTGCTCCGCTTCTTCTTCCTTGCTCCTCCTACACCTTGATGCCAATGACGCCAATCCGCCGGTTCTCAGCCAAGGAGAAAGGAAAGGCCCCCCGAGAATGACTCGACCCGCTCCCGCCGAAGAAACGGCCGGTCACCGGCCGCCGCGGCGAGGTTGCTCGGCCGGAGACGTCGAGGCCTTGGTACGAGCGGCCACCCCGAGGATTTCCACTACCTTTGTATGCCCGGGCTGAGGGCCCTAGGGAACAAGACACTGAGCGGCACCGCCCGCTCCGCCGGCGACACTGACGAATCACGGCGGTGCGCGTCGTCGCCCCTGTAGTCCATGCCGCGGACTCTTCTCGCGAGCTCGTGCTTCACGCCGCCATGCCTCCAAGCTCATGGATTTCTTCCTCCTTCCTTTGCCTTCGAGATGACACCGAGGGGCCTCTTGAGCTCTGGCTGCAGCATGCCGACTGCGGTACCCCTGCGACTGGAGTGGAGGTTGAGGTTGTCGCTCCGGGCAAGGTCTACATGACCCGAGGCTGGGGCGAGATCACCCGGGTCTGCCGAACAGGGGGCACCTTCGTGATTCATTTTGAATAAGATGGCGCTTCCTTGATGCTCTTCAAGGTCTTCGACACGGAAGGAAGCCGACTGGAGTGCTGCCCCAAGGAAGGCGGCCAGGGCATCGAAGTGACGAGGGCTAGGCATGCCACCCGCTTCCCCAGCAGCTCCTCCGGCAGCAGCGGCGACACAAGGGAGTCCAGCGACTCTCCTGAGCTTCTTGTGAATCCGGAGACAAGTGACGACAGCTACGAGCCCCTAAGCTCGCGCCGCTCCCAGAGCAGGGTTGTTGTGTCAGGCTGCCGACGCGGCTGATCTGGATGGGGTTGGCGCTGGTGCTTGGTGGCCCACTGTTGATGATGGCATCGGTCGCAGAAGCGCGTGTAGTTCGGGCTCCTTAGGATTTGCGACTTTTGTTTCTTGCGAGAAACCAAGGAATTACCCCACGGGGCATGTAAAGAGTCTGTCATGTCTCTGTTGATATTATCCTCATCGTGAAGTGTTGCAAGATGCTTGTCCTATCCCGGCTCGGTTCCCCCTTTCTAACCTCGCGATGGCTGGGTGATCTACGCTGACAGGTCCCGGTCCCCAGGCAGGCTTCAGCCGTCGCTGGTAAGCCAGGTCGTGATGTCATGGTCAAGGCCAGGAGGTGAGCGGCCCAAGGTCCAGTAAGATCCCCTGAGGTGCGATGCTCAGGAGGTCCCCTTTAGCACTCAAGCAGCCGCCGCTGGACGAGAAAGGAAGGCAGCGTCGCCGTCACAGAGCGGCATTAAGTGAGGGTTTGGTGTCGCGTCAATTAGCTGTTCCAGGAGTGTGACTTATCTTGAGAGCATGGAGCCGTTCCTTCTCGAGGAGCCGGGCCTGCGTGCCTGCAGCTGGGATGTCGCTGGGTCAGGCCGCCGTGAGCTTTTCCTCCCTTTCCCGCACTCTCCTTCGTGCAGTACATCCTCAGGTCCCGGCCCTCGAGCGAGCTAAGCCGCCGCTGGTATGCCAGGTCGCGATGCCGTGGAAAAGGCCAGGGGGTGGGGGCTGGAGAGCCAGTAAGAGCTCCTGAGTCGCGATGCTCAGGCGCCCCCTTTTAACGTGCAAGCGGATCGCACGGGTAAGAGAGGGAGAGAGCTCGCGACGCCCACCACGTTATTCCTTAGGTAGACCCTGCAGACAAACACGAGGGAAACACAGACTGCCATTACGATTGCCGGCCAGCCATTGGTTGCTCCGAGGGAGTGATGAGGGCACCGAGGGCCTGGCGAGGTAGCGCTTTTCCGGGGCTGCCGCGGCCAGAGCTCGACCACTCGGATTTGTCGACGTTGCAGGAACGGACCCGTGCACAAGCGTGTGCCAGAGCGAGCTGCTCCAAAGGTAGGTGTCAATCAAGCAGGCGATTACCACAGGCAGGTTAAGCATGAAGGGCAAATCAGCTTAGATAGGTGCAGGAAAGATATATGCCACTGGGTCTGGCCCAAGCGGCTTGGGCATGATGCAGCCCGAGGGGCGCCCCCAACAAGGTAAACTGAAGACATAAGCAAATGGATACATGCCACAGGGACAGACCCACGCGACCTGGGAATGATGCAGCCCTGAGGGTGCTCCCAACTGAAATGAAACTCAAAAGATGTCACCTAATATCATCATAGAGCGGGTGTTGGAGTAGCTGACGATGCGCGGTGAAGAAGTCGGTCCTCACGAGCCTTCGGAGCCCTAAGCCTCGGGAGGCTCTAGAGCTCCGGGCGGCTCCACAAGGTCCGTCTCCATCTCCGCCAGGAACGCTCAGTGCCTGACCTCGTGAGCCTCCAGAATGCTCCGCATTAGGCGCAGGTGAGCAGCAGTCGCATTCGGCAGGCCGAAAGGCATGCAAACATAGCTATGTGGGGGTCCCTCGCAGCGTCCCACGAGTGAAGGCCAGAAACGCTCCTGAGACATGACTCGGTTGAGCCCTGGGTAGTCGATGCAGATGCGCAGCCTGCCATCCTCGCCTGGATGGGGAGCTGCACCGGGCAGGCGGCGATGGCCATGCATGACTCTCGATTCCTGCAGTTCCTGAGTGATCTTGGTGATGAACTCCTGAGGGTTGGGCCCTCCTTGCCTCATGCCTTCCTGAGGGAAACGTGCCGCAAAGCACACCTCCAAGTGGTGCCCGAGCACCTCACTCGTGATCCTGGCAAAGTCAGTGGCCCTCTAGGAGAGAGCCCCAGAGCCTTGCCCGAAGAGGGTGACGGGCGCGCCTTCCTATGCGACGAAGGGAGGCCCCCACTGGACGGGCGCAGATCCTGGCGCGGGGCCTCCGGAGGTGCCTGCCTCCTGAGGCCTTGAGCTGGGTGATGTCTTCTTCTTCTTGGGAGCTGCTTCGGGAAGGTTCCTACTCTTGCTGTCTGGGTCCTCAACTGACGCGGCTTGGAAGGCACGCTCGAGAGAGCACACCGCATCCTTCTCTTCGCAAGGGACTGTGATGACTCCGCCGCTTCCCGGCATCTTGAGTAAATTGTAACCATGGTGAGTCACTGCCATGAAGTTGGCCTGGGCTGGATACCCGAGGATGGCATTCTACGGCAGGCGAATGTGGGCAATGTCGAAGTCGATGAGCTCGGTACGGCAGTTCTTGCACTGTCCAAAGGTGACAGGGAGGCGGGCCTGCCCGATCGGGGTGGTGGAGCCGTCAGTGACTCCTGAGAAAGGCTTGGTTGGCTGAAGCTGATCATATGGCACTTGGAGATTGTTGAACGTCTCGATGGACAGAACATTGAGTCCTACGCCACCATCGATGAGGGTCCTGGTGACTTGCACGATGCTGATGACTGGCGAACAAAGCATTGGGAGGACCCCGGCTGTTGCCGCACACTTGAGATGATCCGCTGAGCTGAACATGATGGCGCACGTTGACCACCTGAGAGGGCGCGTGGCCTTGAGCTTAGGGAGGATTGGATTCACTTCACGAGCAAACTTCTTGAAGATGCACTGAGAGGCTGGGGCCTGGGCTCCACCCAAGATGCAAGCGATAGCACGCGACTCCTGGAAGCCCCCAGCCCCCTCGTCCTGATGATGGTCCTCATTCCTTCTTGGAGGTGGTGGCAGAGGAGGATGGCCTGCGTTGCCTTGCGGGCGATCCTCACGAGGCTGATCTCTCCAAGCCCCCTCGCGAGGCTGGTCCTGCCAACGGTCCTCGCGAGACCGGTCACGCCACCCTTGGCGAGGGCCACGGTCGTCCCATCGTCGTCCACCTCTTCCTACTCCTCGGCCATAGCCCCGATCGTTGCGCTCGGGGTGTCGACCGACACGTTCTTCTCCCACGGCCCTGAGCTCTTGGCATTCGTTGGTGTTGTGGGTGTGGAGGTCGTGGTACACGCAGTACCGGCTGCCCTTGGAAGACTCCGGCTAGTCCCTACTGTGCTTCGTGTCTGGCTCTGCCGCGAGCACGGCTTGTCCTTTGCGCTTCACGTCCTTGGCCTTGGCTTTCTTCTCTTCAAGGTCTGCAGCTAGGAGCTCGAGGAGGGACAGGCGTCCCTCCTCAGCCCTTGCGCACTTGATAGCCAGGTTGAACAGCTCCAGAGATGTGCACAGATCCTTGTGGATTGCCAGTTCCTCCTTCATCTTGACGTTGCAGACGCCATCAGAGAATGCTGAGATGATGGCCTCCTCGGTTACCTTGGGAATCTTGAGGCGAGCACTGTTGAAGCGCTGGATGTACTTCTGCAGGGTCTCTCCAGGTTGCTGCTTGATGCTGTGCAGGTCGCGATGACTGGAGGATGGTCGCGAGTGCCCTGGAAGTTGGCGATGAAGTGGGTGCGCATCTCGTCCCAAGAGGAGATCGTGCCAGGAGGCAGGTTCAGGAGCCAGGTGCGGGCACCGTCTTTGAGCGCCATGGGAAACCAATTCGCCATGACCTTCTCGTGTCCGTTGGCCGCTTTGATGCCCAGCTCGTAGAGCTGCAGGAACTCCGCGGGGTCGGCAGTGCCATCGTAGCGAGGAGGCAGGCCCGGCTTGAACTTGCCCGACCAGGCGACATAGCGCAGCTCGGTGGTGAAGGCACGACAGCCTGCGGTGGCCACCGGAGCTCTTTGCTGACGCAGGGCTTGCTCCTGGGGATTCCCACGCGCCTCCGCGAGACGCAGCGCGTGGTCTTGATGCGCTGGCGGAGGGATGCGGTTATGGCGTGCCGGTGCAGGAAGCACGCGAGCACCTTCTTGGGGACGAGGGATTTCTTGCCAGCTCCTTTCTTGTTGCGCGGGCACCAAACGCGGTGGGTCTCATTTAGGGGTCGCGTTCCTTGGAGCCAGGGCGCCTTCTTGGGGAGGAGGTGGCGGAGGCAGCTCCTGAGCCACATCACCCATGCAGGACGGAGGGTGAGGCAGCGAGAGGGACAGCGCAGGGGATCCCCCTGCGGCGCTGACGAGTAAGGTGATGCGAGCGAGCAACTCCTTGTAGAGGTTGTCGACGGGACGGTAGTGCAGGAGCTCACGTGCCAGGAGCAACGTAGCATGCACGTCCGTGGGAGCGCGTCGGGCGTGCAACGATGAACCGGCTGGAGTCAGGGACGGGGTGGCGGTGCGGCCTTCCCACCGCATCGAGGGATGCAGCAACGACGCCTGCTGCTCCTTCCCCGCTGGGCCGATGGCGGCGTGGTTGGCAGATGATGGGGAACAACGGGGAGGCCCACCGACGGGAGCCATCTGGGTGACGTGGGCGGTGAGAGCAGCCCGACGCTCGGCGCGAGCTCGGCGAGCATCATCCATGGATGCGACGGATGATTGAGCACGAAACAACGGAAGAAAGATTCTGGTGCACCCCTACCTAGCGCGCCAAATGTCGGATATAGGGTTCTGGCAAAACCCTTAAGGTTCGAACTCTGGAGTGCACACGAAGATCTTCTCCCTACCGATCCACGTCCCAACGCCTCACTGAGAATCTAAGCTAAACGATGAACAACACAAGGGACATGAGGTTTATACTGGTTCGGACCACCATTGTGGTGTAATACCCTACTCCAGTGTGTGGTGTGGTGGATTGCCTCGGGGGCTGATGATGAACAGTAGAAAGGAAGAACAGCCTCGCGAGAGTTGTTCTTGTGGTGGTGTTGTGCTTCGGAAGGATTCGATCCCCTCCTACGGTGGTGGCTATCTCTTTATATAGAGGCCCCGGCCTCTTCCCGAATATCGAGCGAGAAGGGCGCCAACAACGGCAATTTTGAAGGGGAACATCTAGTACAAGTTATCCTGACTAAAGTTGGTCTTTGGCTACCAAAGGCACTGGCGATGACGCCGTCTTGGGCTCCACGGTGACCTCCATCCTGCCGCTCTGCCGGCCTTGGTCTCGTTGCACCGGAATAGTAATCTTTGCCTGATGCCTTGGTACTCCACGCCTGCGCTTGCCCCCTTTGCACCAAAGAGGAAATAAGGACATTGTGCAGGCCGGTGCCCGCCTGGCCTCGATCGTCATGGCTTGCGTCACTGTCACGCCCAATATGCGACCCTATCCTAAAGGAACTCGAAGGTCCCACTAAGGATAGAAGTGCATATTGGAGACGCTTTTGCAAGGTGGATATCATTACATCAACATTACATAATAGATGGGGATACATACAAGGCATACAATGCCGCAACAATACATCAATACATCATCCATAAGATCAACATCCAACTACGGATGAAACACAAACAAAAGCTCAAACGACATCCACCCTGCTAGCCCAGGCTGCCGACCTGGAACCTATCCCCTGATCAAAGAAGAAGCAGAAGAAGAACGCCAAAACAAGTAGCATCGTTCTCGCGTCAAGATCATCGCATAACCTGCACCTGCAACTGTTGTTGTAGTAATCTGTGAGCCACGAGGACTCAGCAATCCCATAACCATGGGTATCAAGACTAGCAAAGCTTAATGGGAAAGGAAGGGGTAAAGTGGTGAGGTTGCAGCAGCGACTAAGCATATATGGTGGCTAACATACGCAAATGGGAGCGAGAAGAGAAGCAAACGGAACGGTCGTGAAGCTAGAATTGATCAAGAGGTGATCCTGAACTCCTACTTACGTCAATCATAACCCAAAACCGTGTTCACTTCCCGGACTCTGCCAAGAAGAGACCATCACGGCTACACACGCGGTTGATGCGCCAACTGTCGTGGAATTAACACGTCAGATGTCCTTAGTGTTAGGACTTAGTCGCGAGGACAACGCATCTATGTGGTAGCTTGAGAGGGGTTGAGTGGGACGAGAGACGCATGGCGGATCAACACGCAAGACAAGGATTTAGACAGCTTCGGGCCCCGGGAAACATCATCTGGTAATAACCCTACATGCTGTTTGTGGCTAGGTCTCATTATGATCATGAGAGAGTCGCCGGTAAGCCGGCTCTTTGTGTCTAGCCCTAGAGATTGTTCTTGTTGCCTCTCCCTCTTTGGGGAGCCCTGCCCCTCCTTATATAAGTTAGGGGGGCGGGTTACATGTGGAGTCCTAGTAGGACTAGGACTAGTCTATCTTCTCTTACAAGTTGAATACAAGTCCGGGTCTTGGTTCCTTCCTCTTAAGCCGGCCTACCATAACATAAGCCGGCCTTCTGGGCCTTAAGCCTCTTGGGCCTCCGGGTCTTCTCGCTCTTATGATCCGCTTGCCAGGTCACCCATAAGTCGCCAGGTTCGGGCGGGTCACTTGTGCGTCGTCCAGTCAGGACAGGCCATTAGTGAGTCGCCAAATCCGGCTGGGTTATACATCCGGCCGGGTCATACCGCGGGGTATATCCCCGACAAAACTGGTGTCAAGTTATCTACAATCGGACATTAACAAATTTCCATCTGCCACATAACCGTGGACACGGCTCTCAAAAGTTTATACCCTGCAGGGGTGTCCCAACTTAGCCCATCACAAGCTCTCACGATCAACGAAGGATATTCCTTCTCCCAGGAAGACCCGATCAGTCTCGGAATCCTGGTTTATAAGACATTTCGACAATGGTAAAACAAGACCAGCAAAGCCGCCCGATGTGCCGACAATCCCGATAGGAGCTGCACATATCTCGTCCTCAGGGCAACACCGGATAAGTCAAGCTACGAGTAAAACCAGCCCTCAAGTTTCCCCAAGGTGGCCCCGCAAGCTGCTCGGTTCGGACCAGCACTTAGAGAAGCACTGGCCCGGGGGGGCTAAAATAAAGATGACCCTCGAGAGCACAACTCCCAAGGGAAAAGTATGGGTGGTGGTGAGGCAAATGGTAAAACCAAGGTTGGGCCTTGCTGGAGGAGTTTTATTCAAAGCGAACTGTCAAGGGGGTCCCATAAATCACCCAACCGCGTAAGGAACACAAAATCAAGGAACATAACACCGGTATGACAGAGACTAGGGCGGCAAGAGTGGAACAAAACACCAGGCATAAGGCCGAGTCTTCCACCCTTTACCAAGTATATAGATGCATTAATTAAATAAGAGATATTGTGATATCCCAACATAATCCTGTCCACCATGGAGCAATCTTCAACTTCACCTACAACTAACAATGCTATAAGAGGGGCTGAGCAAAGCGGTAACATAGCCAAACAACGGTTTGCTAGGAAGGGTGACAAATGTTAGAGGTTCATGGCAATTTGGGAAGGCTTGAAGAACAAGTGATAGGAAGCGCAGCATAGCGATAGAACGAAGCAACTAGAATAGCAATGATAGTAGTGAGATCCAGGGTGACGTTCATCTTGCCTGAAGTCTCGCAAGGAAGAAGAACGAGTCCATGAAGAAGATGAAGCCACGAAGACGAACCAAGCGTAGACAAACGAATCCTCACGATTGCAACGAAACAGGAACTAATGAGAAGGAGCACAACCGGAAATAAGCAAACAACAAGGTAAACACACAACACATAGACATGGCATGATGCTCAACCAAGTATGATGCATGACAAAGCTAGATGAGGCTACTCATGGCAAGAAATGATGCAAACAAGAACAACACATCAAGGCAATTTTAAATGAGGCCGGAAACAACATATAACAATTCTGGTAAGTCATCATATGCAAGTTTCGAAGTTGGTCCAGTTTCCGAAGCCTGGTACGGCGCCGGAACCAACATCCTTGTCAATAGAGGATCAGCTTGGTTTTTGGGCAGCGGATCCAGACACTTGATCCGCTCCGCCTTCTTCATCCAGCCCTGATTAAAAGGATGAAAATCTCAATACACCCCTGTGATTTCTGGACTAAGTTATGTTCGGAAACTAAAAAAACTTACCGGGGAGGCTGGGTGAGCACAGTCGAGGCCGATGTCGTCGATTGTCTCCGTCCACGACTTTTGGGCTTTGAAAAGCAGCCTCCAGATATCTTCTTGCATTGTGCCGAAGAATCGTTGCAAGGTCCGCGGCCCTTCCGGATTGAACTCCCACATATGGAGAGGCCGACGCTGGCAGGGAAGGGTCCGGCGGAATAGCATCACCCGAACCACGTCAGTGAGGCTGGTGTTCTTAGCTATCATATTTTTGATGCGCTTTTGCAGCATCAACACCTCATCAGCCAACCCCCAGTCCAGACCCTTGTAGATCCACACGCGAGCCGCATTGGGGTCCGGATCTCAACTCAGGAGTAGCTGCCCAGTTGGCGCTACGAGGTTCAGTGATGTAGAACCACTCCTACTGCCATATCTTTACCGTTTCCATGAAAGCCCCTTTGGGCCAGGTGATGTTAGGGAGTTTGCTCACCATCACACCTCTGCAGTCTGCGTGCTGCCCGTCCACCACATTTGTCTTCAAGTTGAAGACTTTGAGCCAGAAGCCGAAGTGGGGAGGGATGCGGAGGAGCGCCTCGCACATGACGATAAACGCCGAGATGTGGAGAAAGGAGTTTGTGGCTAGATCCTGGAAATATAGCCCATAATAGAACATGAGGCTGCGGATAAAAGGATGAAGTGGAAACCCTAGTCCGCGGAGGAAGTGGGGGATAAATACCACCCTTTCGCCGGGCTCTGGAGTGGGGATGACTTGCTTCTTGGCAGGGGTCCCGTATGCAATGTCCGTGTTCAGGTACCCCGCCTCCTGGAGCTCCTTGATGTCCTTCTCCTTCACGGAGGAGGCCACCCACTTGCCTTGAAAGCCGGATCTGGACATGACTGGAGAGGTTGGAGGCGATGGGAGGTATCGAAGCTTGGGTGCTAGAGCTTGAAGATAGGAAGGCTGAGGGAGGAAGAAGGCGTGGGGTAGAAAAGATGGATCTTTACTCGCTTATACAGGCCGTGAATACGGTGCGCCCCGTCCCCCTAGCCTTAAACCCTCGTTTGTTCCCAATGTGGGTATGCGCCGCAGTCGGTTGGATTACCCAAAAATCATTGATATGCAATCCCGTATTAAGTGGGCACTATCTCTATTTTGACAGGACGTGCCAATGAGGCGTGGCCTCGAAACATGGAACACGGGGTGTGAAAATGGTTCAAAATGCCGAAGGGTCGAGTCTAAAGCTTCCTCGGAAGAGTTGTCAATAAAATACACTATTCTTATTTTTATATATACCCTTCCTTCGCGGCTAAGGGTTGTGTTTATTGTGAAAAGCTGGATACAATTCTTTTACAGAGGAAAGTCGATGAGAATTCTTTAAGGAACCCACCTTGCAATGTCGAAGACAATCTGAGCGCTGAATATATCATCATTGAAGACTGGTTCAGGGGCTACTGTGGGAGTCCTAGACTAGGGGGTCCTCGGGTGTCTGGTCTATTGATGTGGGCCGGACTGATGGGCCGTCAAGATACAAGACAGAAGATTATCTCTTGTGTCTGGTGGGGACTCTCACATGCGTGGATGGAAAGTATAGGTGTCGGGATATATTATTCCTTTCTGTAAAACCGACTTTGTACAACCCTAAGCCCCTCCGGTGTCTAGGATATCTAGGGTTAGCCGAATCAATCTTTAGGTATATCAACTCTTGTAACCCCTATACCCTCAAATATAATCAAGCTGGAGTAGGGTTTTACCTCCATTAAGAGGACCTGGACCTAGGTAAACATTGTGTCCCTTCTCCATAGTTACCATTGATCCTCAGAAGCACATCTTGGGCCCCCCTACCCGAGATCTGCGGTTTTGACACGGACAGAGACATCATCAACATCTATCAGGTTCCTAATCACAAATATCATCTCCTTGCAATTTACATCATTTGCCATTTCCCTCTCGTTTTCATCTCCCCCACATTTAAAAGTTTTTTGCGAAAAGCACAAAAATATGTGCCTTCTTTCCGTTTGCTTTTGTTTGTTTGATCTCTTGTTTGCATGTGATGTTGCTTGCCGACTTTTTCATTATGGATAGTTCCTCCTCTATTGTGTGGGTGTACTCCCAAGAACGGAGTTCTAAATTTTAAGCAAAGAGGGGGAGAGAATTTAAAATATGCTTGGTATAGAATTTGCAATGCTCATAAGAAATATACCGTTATTCTGCTTCATAGTTTTTATGTCGGCATTACCACTTGGTATAGATTCGTCCTTGATACTATTACCAGTGGGAATTTCTTGATGTGTCCCTCTTTCGATGCTTTTAATGCATGGGCAATTTAGTAGGTGCAGCACCAATTACTATTAATGAAACGATCTTAAGTCTCGAGCATGTTATGCAAACGCTAGATGCTATTGAAAAGAATATGATTATTGAGGAACATGTTGAAAATTTGGATAAATGAATGCACAACTTGCTAATAAATTAGGGTCAAAGGCAGGAGATGCTCTTAAATTATTAAAAGAAAAGGGATCTGTAGTTAACGAGAGAGTAGAAGAGAGCCCCGCTCGGATTGATAAGTTGGAGGAAATTTTTAGTAACTTGAGCTTGGCCTTTTCTTCTGTTAAAGTTATTGAAAAAACTCCTAAAAATTGCAAGACCATACAAGTTTCTAAAAGCAAGGGTGACGCTTCTAGTAGCAATAATGAAGATCTTAAAATGATTTGTATTCACCCCAACTTTGTTCAAGTGATAAAAAATCCTACTTGCAAGAATGAATCCTTCAATTTTATTCCGAGGAGTATTATTATTGAAAATATGCATGCTAAACCCTTGAAGAATTTTGGTTGTGTGATTCAAGAATCAAAAACCAAAGATAACAATGCTTGAATCTATGCATTATGCCTAGCTAGGGGCATAAATCGATAGTGCTTGTTGGGAGGCAACCCAATGAATAAACAATATTTTTTTATTTTCTTTCTGTTCTTGAGTGTTTGAACAATTATGCTACTGTTATGATTTGATCTTGTTTTTATGCCAAGTAAAGCCTTTGGGATCATGTTGGGTGATAGTTGATTTGATCTTGTTGAAAAACAGAAAATTTTGCGCCGAGTAGCAGAATTTTAAAAAATCACACAAACATGCTTTTACTCTGATTGTTTAACACAAGATTGATATACCAATTTCCTACGTTGTCCTAATTTTTTAGAATTTTTTGATTTACATAAGTATGGTAAAATTTCAGATTACTACAAACTATTCTATTTTTTATAGATTGTGTTTCCGTTGCATTATGTGCTTATCTTGATGATTCTATGGATTGTATCAGGGGGTGCAAGCCATGGTAAAGTTAAGAGTACAATAGGTATAATGCAACCATAAAATATGAATGGGTTTGCAACCGTACTTAAAGTGATGATTTGCTTTATTATACTAACGGATCACACAAATGTTTTGTTGAGTTTTGTGTGATGAAGTTCTCGGTGTTCTGGGAACGAGGGTACCCAGCCTTGCCTCCCTGCACCCCACGGCGTGGCTCCAGCAACGGCCTGGTACGACCCAGCTTTGACATCAACAACTCAAGACCCTCGCGAGGGGCCAAGCCTCGCGAGGCGGATGACACCAAGACCTCCAAGGGAGCAGCCTCCTCAGGCTGGCTCCCAAGGAGCGGATATTTCCATGCAAGTCTCACCTCGCGAGGCTCGGTTGACGAAAGCCATGACGACCAAGGCCAGGCGGGCACCAGCAGGCACAGTGTACCAGTTTCCTCTTTGCTTCTAAGGAGGCAAGCGCAGACGCAGAGTCCCAAGGAATCAGCCAAAGGTTTCCATTCCCTTTCAACAAGACCAAGACCGCCAGCACGACAGGACGGAGGTCATCACCGAGCCCACCATGGCGTCATGACCAGAGGCTTTTTGCAGGTGAAGACTACTTTCATCAGGATACAATGAACTAGTTGTCCCCTTCATATTTGGTCGTTGTGGTATCCCTTCCCGCCTTCATTTGGGAAGAGAACCAAGGCTGCTATAAATAGGACCAGCCACCACCATAGGATGGGGAGAGAGGAAAAGGATGGGATCGGATCCATTCCACCCACACCAGCTCACCAGCTCACTTGAGCTCAAGAACACACCTCCTGAGGTTGTTCTCCACTATACTAGTTCATCCTCAGCCCTTCGAGGCCAATCTACCACAAAGCATGCGTAGGGTTTTACACCGCAAGGTGGCCTGACCCTAGGTAAACTGTTGTGTCCCATTTCCTTTCAGTTCGACTAGCTAGGCTATGAGATTTGCGAGTAGGCAGACTGGGGAGGTTGAGATCTCCGCACGCACCCTAGAGTTTGAACATCTCAAGGGTTTGCGGAACCCGAAATCTGACATTTGGCGTGCCAGGTAGGGGTGCGTCGGAGCCTCTCTTTCGTCGGTCGATTCACCACCGCTCCACCGCTTCCATGGCTGAAGCACGCTGAGCTCATGTTGAGTGCAGGGCCGCTCTCGCTGCCCACATCACTTAGACAGCACCGGCGGGTGATGTTTGCCCTCGCCGTCCCTCATCACCGGTGGCGAACGCCACCACGGGCCTCGCGGGCCACGAGCAGCAGGCCTCTTCGCTGCATCCTTCTGTGTGCGGTGACGGGCGCACCGCCACTCCGTTGCTGACTCTAGTTGCTTCATCTTCTCATGCTCATCGTGGCTCGGTGAACGCGCTAGCCGTGTTGCTCATGGCACGCGAGCTCCTGCGCTACCTCTCGGTCGATGACTTCTACGAGGATTGGCTCAACCGCATCGCCGAGCTCGTCAGCGCCGCCGAAGATTGTGCTGCGCCGTCCCGTTCGCTGCCTCAACCGCCGCTTGTTGCGGGAGAGGTAGCTCATGGGGCACCTCCTCCACCTCCCAGGCAGGACACCATCATCGAGCCAAGGCGGTAGGCTCCTCGGCATGATCCACAGTGTCGGGCACCCGCGCGCGATGAGGCAAGCTGCCAGGTGCTGATTGGCCACAAGAAGATGCGCATGCGCTGCGAGCACCGCCACGTCAACACTGCGCGGCGCTTGTGGTGGCAGCATGTGAGCGCCAAGACCAGGCTCCACCTCCACGACGGGCTTCCGTGACCACCGCAGGGTGTCGCGTGTTCACTCTGAAGCTGCATAGCATCGTCTGGCCGGTGAAGTTCAAGTCCGACATGCCTCCATGCTACGATGACACCCCCGACCCTGCTAAGTTCCTACAGCTCTACGAGCTGAGCATCAAGGTAGCCAACGGCGACAAGAAGGTCATAGCGAACTGGTTCCCCATGGCCCTCAAGGACGGCGCGCGCTCGTGGCTCCTGAACCTCCCCGCGGGATCAATCTCCTCCTGGGACGAGATATGACAGCACTTCATCGCCAACTTCCAGGGCACTCGCGACCACCCCCGGCCGCGGATGACCCGCGACGCATCAAGCAGCAGCCAGGAGAGAACCTGCAGAAGTACATCTAGCGCTTCAACAACGTTCGCCTCAAGATCCCCAAGGTGTCGCACGAAGCCATCATCTCGGTGCTCACTGATGGCGTCCGCGACGTCAAGATGAAGGAGGAGCTCGCCACACACGAGTACCTGTGGACGGCCCTGGAGATGTTCAACATGGCAACCAAGTGTGCGAGAGCTGAGGAGGGATGGTACATCTTCAAAGTATCTATAATTTATGAAGTATTCATGCCATGTTTACAATAGTTTTATATGATTTTGGTATGATTTGATTAGAACTAACCCGGACTGACGTTGTTTTCAGCAGAACTACCGTGGTGTTGTTTTTGTGCAGAAATAAAAGTTCTTGGTACGCGATGAAAATCAACGGAGATTTTTTTAGGAAACTATAAAAAACACTGGAACGAAAATCTACCGGAGGGGAGTCCCGAGGGCACCACGAGGGTGGAGGTTGCCCCCCCCCAGGGCGCGCCCCCTGCCTCATGGGCCCCCTTGACGTGAAATCAACGCCAACCTCTCCTATAAATCAAGAAAATCCCAGAACAGAAGGGAGATCGGAAGTTCCGCCGCCGCAAGCCTCTGTAGCCATGAGAAATCAATCTAGGCCCTCTCTAGCACCCTACCGAAGGGGGCCATCATCATCGGAGGCCATGGGGGAGGATCTCGGAGGGGCCATCATCGCCATGGAGGCATCATCCCCGTGGTGATCTTCTTCATCAACATCAACATCATCATCACCATCCTCATATATTTTATGCAGTCCACTCTCTCGCACCCCGCTGTAATCCCTACTTGAACATGGTGCTTTATGCACATATTATGATCCAATGATGTGTCACCATCCTATGATGTTTTGAGTAGACATCCTTTGTCTTTGGGTTGATTGATGATCTAGATTGGTATGAGTTGTATGTTTTATTTTGGTGTTGTCCTATTGTGCACTCAGTGTCGCGCAAGCGTGAGGGATTCCCGCTGTAGGGTGTTGCAATACGTTCATGATTCGCTTATAGTGGGTGGCTTGAGTGACAGAAGCATAAACCCGAGTAAGGGGGTTGTTGCGTATGCGATAAAGGGGACTTGATATGTTAATGCTATGGTTGGTTTTTACCTTAATGATCTTTAGTAGTTGTGGATGCTTGCTAGAGTTCCAATCATAAGTGCATGTGATCCAAGAAGAGAAAGTATGTTTCCTTATGCCTCTCCCTCATAAGAAATTGCAATAGTGATTACCGGTCTTGTTAACAATTGCCTAGGATAATTCCACACACCGACCCATCATTATTCCACACTCGCTATTTATAATATGTAGTAATATGTTCTAACTTTATGATAACAGCACCTACTTTTATATTTTTGCTCTCCGATATCATGCAAAGTTATCCTCTTCATACCCACAACGTAGTTTTATTTCTCGTTTCTAGTTGGAAGCAAACGTTCGGTGTATGTAGAGTCGTATCAGTGGAAGATAGGACTTGAGAGAATATTGATCTTACCTTAGCTCCTTGTGAGGTCAACACTCCATACTTATCACTTCCACCTTCGGGAATTTCTACGATGATTCCCTGCACTTGGGGATTATCAAGCTCTTTTCTAGCGCTGTTGCCGGGGAGCAATAGCATGGGGTTGCTATTCTCATGTGTGCTTGTTTGATTTCTTCACTTAGTAGTTTTTGTTTTCCCTTTTTGTTTTTATTAGTTGTGGGTGAAACATACAAAAAAAATAAAAAGAATGAAAATACAAAAAAAATCACTTGCCTCATATACCTAATTTTTTTTTCAAAAAGAGAAGTGATTGGAAAGTTATGCATTGGAGAAGTGAGGGTCGACCTTGAAAACTTGTGTTCATGCTCATGGAAACAATGTAGAATTTTTCATGGAAGTTTCTCTGAAAATAATTATCCCCTTGTATTATAAAAATAATGTGCCAAGTTTTGGTTTTAGGATGATTAGAGTGCTTGTTTACTATGTGCAGTGCAAAAACAGAAACTTTGGTTGTAGCGAGTGAATTTAATTTTTTTACTGGAAAGTCAAATGGTCTTAAACTTTTTGTACAGTACTTCTGTACAATTTTTTAAAAATTTCATAGTTTTTTTGAATTTTTGGAGTTACAGAGGTATACGAAATTTCTAGATTACTATAGACTGTCCTGTTTTTGACATTCTGTTTTCTATATGTTGTTCGCTTATTTGGGTAGTATCGGGGGGTATGAATCATGGTGAAGTTGGAATACAGTATATATAGTGCCAATATGAAATTGGAATGGGTTTGCAACAGTACCTAAAGGTAGTGATTTGCTTTATTATACTAATGGATCTCACAAAGTTTTTGTTAAGTTTTGTGTGGATGAAGTGTTCGAAGAACGAGGAGTTACCGACGTGAGAAGAATAAAGAGAGGCAAGAGTTCAAGCATGGGGATGCCCAAGGCACCCAATATTTCAAGGATACTCAAGCATCTAAGCTTGGGGATGCCCCGGTTGGCATCCCATCTTTCTTCTTCACCAATTATCGGTATACCTTGGTTTTTGTTTTGTTCACATGATTTGTGTCCTTTGTGTTTTTCCTTTTTCTTTAAGAACCATGTTAGTATGAGATAGTCCTTCATTGATTTATATAATTATCTTTGTTCTTCACTTAAATCTTTTGACTATGGTTTTATAGAATGCTTTGTGTGCTTCACTTATATATTTTGAGTTTGGATATTGGTTAGTCTATATTAATTGTAGAATGCTCCATGAACTTCACTTATAACTTTTGGAGTATGAATAATACTATCATAGGAAGTGGGTTTGGAAGAGTTTCAACTTTACTAAGTAATGATCCCACTATTTTGGAGGGTGAAGAATCTAAGTGTGATATTTATGGAAGTGGATTTGGAGAGGTCTTGACTTTAGTTAGTAATGATTCCACTATTTCAGAAGGGGTTCCAATTGATAATGAGAACAAAGTTGCTATCTATGATGATTATTGCAATGACATGTATGCTATAAAGAATATTGTTAACCATGAAACTTGTCATCATGATTTTAATTTTCAATTGGAGTATGCCTCACATGATAGTTATTCTGTTGAGTTTGCTCCCACTATTCCGAATGAGAAGAATTTTGCTTATGTGGAGAGTAGTAAAATGTATATGCTTGTAGATCATGAAAAGAATGCTTTATGTTATGGTTATATTGTTGAATTCATTTATGATGCTACAAAAAATTATTATTAGGGAGGAATATATGCTTGTAGGAGTTGCAATAATATCAGGCTTCCTCTCTATGTGCTTAAAGTTTTGAAGTTATGTTTGCTTTGCCTTCCTATGCTAGTTGATTCTTTTTCCCATAAATTGTGTGCTCACAAAATCCCTAGGCATAGTAAGTGGGTTAGACTTAAATGTGCTAGCCATATTCTTCATGTTGCTCTCTTTATGTTTCAATTCTTATCTTTCATATGAGCATCATTGAAATCATCATGCCTAGCTAAAAGGCATTAAAGAAAAGTGCTTATTGGGAGACAACCCAATATTTATCCTTACCGTTTTTGTGTGTTCACATGATTAAGATACTGTAGTAATCATGTTTTATAGCTTTTGTTTCAATAAAGTGCCAAGTAAGACCTTTAGGATAGCTTACGGTGATAGTTGTGTTGATCCTGCTGAAAATCAGAAACTTCTGAGCCTAGTAAATTAGTTTTGATAATTCAGAGAAACGTGATTTTGATCTGATTCTTTCTGAATTGGATTGGTACACAAATTTATCAGGTTTTCATAATTTTGATGGATTTTTGGAGTACCATAAGTATGGTTGTTGTTCATATCCTTACAGACTGTTCTGTTTCTAGCAGATTCTGTTTTCAATGCATAATTCGCTTGTTTTCTAGTTTCTATGGATTATATTGCTCAATATAAATTGTAGAAATGATAATGTGCAGTAGCAATTGTGTGAGAACAATTATGAATCTTGTATTTGACAGTACCAAACTGAATGATTTACTCTTTATCATACTAACCCATCTCACGAAGTTCCATTAAGTTTTGTTTGATTGAAGTTTTCAAGTTTTCAGTGAGATATCGATATGAGGAGAATAAGGAGTGGAAAGACCCTAAGCTTGGGGATGACCAAGGCACCACAAGGTAATATTCAAGGAAGACTCAAGCGCCTAAGCTTGGGGATGCCCCGGAAGGCATCCCCTCTTTCATCTTCAAAACCATCGGTATACCTTACTCGGAGCTATTTTTTTATTCGTCACATGATATGTGTTTTGCTTGGAGTGTATTTTCAATTTTACTTGCTATTTGAATAAAATCATTGGATCTGAAATCTTGAATGAAAGAGAATCCTCCCATGGCTAGTTAATTATTTGACTACTCAGTGTTCTTCACTTATATCTTTTTGGAGTAGTTTGTCATTTACTCACGTGCTTCACGTATATCCTATGAGTAAATGGTTGAATGAATTGAGTATCATAAATCTGAATTTATATATGTTTCATATGCTTTTGGCATGGGGAGTAATGACTTCACACATAATAAGTATAGGTGGTAAATTTATTGAAAGTTAGCAAACGCAGAATTGGTCACTTGAACAATTCATGAAAGAATATTGAAGGAAGAGAGATTTCACATATAAATATACTATCTTCGACATCTTTTGTAATTGTGATCACTCATTAAAATATGACATGCTAAAAATTTGATGTTGGACAAGGAAGACAACTTGATGGGTTATGTTTTCCTACATCTGAATAGACGTTATATTGTCTTGGATCATCCAACATGTTGAGCTTGCCTTTCCCTCTCATGCTAGCCAAATTCTTTGCACCAAGTAGAGATACTACCTTATGCTTCCAAACATCCCTTAAACCATTTTTTCCATGAGAGTCCACCATACCTACCTATGGATTGAGTAAGATCCTTCAAGTAAGTTGTCATCGGTGCAAGCAATAAAAATTGCTCTTTAAATATGTATGATATATTAGTGTGAAGAGAATAAGCTTTATACGAACTTGTGATAGGGAAGAAATAAAAGCGATGGACTGCATAATAAAGGTCTTTCTCACAAGCAACAATATAAAGTGACATTCTTTTGCATTAAGTTTTGTGCACCCAACCATAAAAGCGCATGACAACCTCTGCTTCCCTCTACGAAGGGCCTATCTTTTACTTTTATATTCTACCCTTATACAAGAGTCATGGTGATCATCACCTTTCCTTTTTACACTTTTTCCTTTGGCAAGCACTTTGTGTTGGAGAGATCCGGATATATATATATCCACTTGGATGTAGGTTACAGTGTTACTGTTGACATTGCCCTTGAGGTAAAAGGTTGGGAGGTGAAACTATAAGCCCCTATCTTTCTATGTGTCCGACTAAAACTTTGAACCCATAAATATCACATGAGTGTTTGCAATTGTCAATGATTAAATGATAGTTGAGTGAGTGGAGTTTGCTAAATCAAAGCTCTTACATAGACCCTTCCCAAAAATAAGATGAATTGCAATTGTTTGATGACTAAAAGCATAGTTTGTTAGTTTTCAAGAAAGTTTATCATCTATACTTTAACATGTGAATAGCTTGTTACTTGATCTTGAGAAGTTTTATGAGTTGAGCTACTGTTATGATATATAATGATGCTAGAAAAAGTGATTGACACTATCATTAATCAAACTTAAGCACTTGCTAGCATTCACACTCCATAAATTATTTCTTTTATCATTTACCTACTCGAGGACGAGCAGGAATTAAGCTTGGGGATGCTGATACGTCTCCAACGTATCCATAATTTATGAAGTATTCATGTCATGTTTACAATAGTTTTATATGATTTTGGTATGATTTGATTAGTACTAACCCGGACTAATGCTATTTTCAGCAAAACTACCGTGGTGGTGTTTTTTTGCAGAAATAAAAGTTCTTGGAATGTGATGAAAATCAACGGAATTTTTTTTTGCTAAATATAAAAAATACTGGAACGAAAATCTACTGGAGGGGAGTCCCAAGGGCACCACAAGGGTGGAGGGCGCCCCCCTAGGGTGATCCCCCTGCCTCGTGGACTCCCCGTGGCCCCCCTCACTACAAAAAAAGACACGTCCATGACATTTTGGGCCGAATGAAAAAAATTATGTCATAATTATGACACTTCTATGATGATAATTGTGACAAAAACCGATATCATCATAAATGTGGTGGGCTCCTACTTCTATGACAAAAACTCATGACAGAAAATGGGCTTTTCGTCCTGGGTGGGTCAAAGATGCAGTTGCATGACATTCTTTGGGCCGTGCATGACAGAAAAAACTATGGTAGAAGCAAGGGCGAGGAAAATATCATGGAGTTCCTGGTTACGGTGGGTGGTCGGGGGCCGAGCGATGTGCGGTTCTCTCGTACAACGTATGAGCATGGGTGCGAGAGGCGTTGGGCTCTAACTGAGCCTGAGCGATTGCACTAGCTACGTTACTGAACCCAAGTGATCGATACCTTGTTGTTAACTGAAGCCGATCGAACCCTGCTGCCTCCTTCCCTTGATGAACAGTGAGCGTTGTTGGGGGGTTTGGATGAACAGTTCCCGGTGGGGGTGGATGAACAGGACCCCGTGGTCTTGCCTCTTGATGAACAGGACCCCGATCAAGCCGGTTGGGGGTGGATGAATAGGACCCCGTGGAGGGCTGGATGAACAGGACGACCCCGTGGAGGGCTGGTTGAACACTAGCCGGTGGAGGGATGGATGAAGAGTAGACCGTGGAGGGGTGGTTGAACAGGACCCTGTGGAGAGGGCTGGTTCAGCAGTAGCCGGTGGAGGAGCGCGCGGTGGAGGCTGGATGAACAGGAGCCCGTGGATGAACAGTCATAGGTGGAGGCTGGAGGAGGTCGACGGTGGATGAACAGTAGCCCATGGAGGCTGGAGGAGGTCAATAGTGGAGATGAATAGTATCCCGTGGACTCCCGTTTTGTGGTACGCCACACCCCTCCTGATGAACAGGACCCCCGTTTCGACATTAGCACTCCAACACAAGTCTGTTTCCTCTGTTTTGCGGTACGCCACACCCCTCCCGATCAACAGGACCCCGTTTTGACCGTAGGAGGTCCAACAGAAGTCTGTTTCCTCTGTTTTGCGGTACGCCAGACCCCTACTGATGAATAGTATCCCGTTTCGACCTTGGCCGGTCGAACACAAGGCCTTTTCCTTCGTTCTGCGGTATGCCAGGCCTCATTTCCATCAGTTGTTCTGTCCAAGCCGGTTGGCTCCCGATGAGCACGACGTATTCCGACCCAGTCGGTTGCCTCACGATGAACAGGACGTTGTTTCTCTGTTCTGACCCAGCCGGTTCACTGCCCGATGAACAGGACTCTATTACTGCCGTCTGTTGCCTCTCCATGTACACAAGCCCTGGCCGTCTGTATATATATGTGCGAGTACGCGCTCGAGACCCTGCCCGTATGTATGTACGTGGCCGTATTTTCCTTCTTGCATCCTGGCCACTATACGCACGTGTACATGCTACGTGCGCGCCTCTATCACTCTACTACGACACGTGCCCTTCCTTACACGGCCACGGTTCATCACTGCAGCCTGCAGACAGACCGATCGTATGTACGTACACGTTCGCGACCAGAATGACAACGCTACATACGCTTTGACCAGGTGGGTCCCAACTGTTATGCACTTCCTTGCATGCGAAGATGTAGCTGGTGGGTCCCAGCAGTCAGGGGGCGAATCAATTTTTTGCCCGTAATATGGACGCACTTCCTTGCATGCGAAGATGTAGCTGGTAGGTCCCAACAGTCAGGGGGAAACATTTTTTCGTGAAATACGCTGGCCCGTCCGGTGGGTCCCTGCTGTTAGGTGGAGGAATCATTATTTTCCTCGTAATGAGGAGGCACTTCCTTGCTGCGGCCATGCACCCAGCTGTCAGCCTCTCCACATACAGTACTTTTCTGATGGAAGTCGGTCGTTGACCACATTGACCATGCCGCACCGAGAGCACCAAGGTGGTGGACGACGGTGAGACCTAGGAAGGGGACGACGCCAAGCCGGGGAAGACACGGCAGTGGATGCCCACGCAGAGAGGAGTACGAGGGTTCACTGGTTCGGCTGCGGTGTGAGGCTGTCGTCACCGCAAAATAACAGGGGTGTGGGTGAGTGGAGGGATGCCCTGACCAACGGTGGGAGTAGTAGGGGGCGGTGAGGCCTCCGCGGCAGCACAGCCGGCCATGAGAGGCAGAAGCAGGCGGCACGACCGGTGCTTCTTTGGGCGGCTGAAGCAAGAAGACTAGAGGTTGAAGAAGCACGATGGTCCTTGGATGGACATCGTACGGTCACTGCAGCTAGAATCATTTATATTCACTAAGTTGACAAAGCCCTTGGTACACGTCAACTTAGTAGGCCCATAGGTCAGCTTCCAACATGGTGCGCCCCAGATGTCAGGGGGAGGAATCATTTTTTGGGTGGGTGAAGTTAGAATATCCTAGATTGAAGAAGAAGCACGAGTCCGCTGGATGGACATCCAATGGCCACTGCTGCTAGAACCGTGTATTGACTATAAGTTGACAAACCCTTGCATACGCATCAACTTATTTTTCTTTTTGAGGGGATGTGTCAACTTAGTAAGCCCACAAGTGTGTGGCAGAGAACTTATAGCCCATTTGAGATTTGTAAGAATGTGCAGCCCATTTTTGAATTCTAATGGAATTTACTACAGCCCATTTACAGTTTGTTAAAAGTACAACCCATTTTCTAGCTAGGACAACAGTTAATAATTTCAACCAACCGTTCAAAACAGAATTCAATAAAATTTCCCTCATTTTGATGGGATCCGAAATATATTTATCTCGAAATTTCTAGTCATATTAAATACAATTTCAATATAAATTTGTATTACGTAAAAAACCAACAAAACATTGCGCGCGCATAAATTAATGAAATTAAAATTTTCAAAATCCAAAAATAATATTTTATAAAATAATTACGTGTTTGGTGCATTTTTTATAGTTACTGTCCAGTTTTTATAATTACATCGCATTTATTATTTCTTAAAGCCCATTTTATTGTTAAGCCTAATGCATCCCTCCTTGGAAAGATTTGCAGCCCAGCGGGGCAGAGAATAACAAGTTGACCTTGCCTGGGTATTCCTCAAAAAAAGCATAGCTGGGCTAGCCATTTTCAGCTTGAAAAAACTAGTATCTGGGCTGGATATCTGGCCTGGGATAGATGGGCCACAGCCCGCCCAGTTAATACCCTGCTCTCCTCTGAGCAACAACGAAAATATCGCTCAAGAAAAACTCTGCAGTGCTCACACCTCAAAAACACAAATACTGCTCGAGCTGCTTGGTCCCAGTTGTCGGCCGCTCCTTGTGCAATTCTCTCATTTATTGACTACATAGGTTGACAATGGTGTGGGACCGTGATGTCAGGAAACCGGGAGGAAGCAAAAAAATTATAGTTGTATATAATAAGGAGGAACTTGCGTACGTGCGGCTATGGCCCTGGTGGGTCCCCACTATCATCCTCTCCAAGTAAAGTCATCTCCTCATTCCTCATGTCTGTTGACCATGTTGACAACACGAGACGGTGGCGCCACGACGAGTGCAACAACTTGAAGGACGACGGAGAGGGCCTCGTGGGCCCTATGGATGGTTTGATACAGCGCCTCGCTGCTCATTCGGGAAGCGGGGATCATAGGGCCACATGTCTGCGACGGCATTGTCATTCGCTTGTTCACCGGTGCTTGTTGAGGAGACGGAGGTTGCAGCATAGGTCCTCTGGCACTAGTAGCTCTTCCGCCATTAGGGCGTCGAAGTGCGGCCGCACCTGCTCTATGGTGAACACGACATGAACCGGCTTGGACAGTGGTGCCGGCTCCTGGTCGGAAGCTACATCCACCATTTGACTGTCGTCGCTCAGCTCGGCGAGCTTGCTGGCGAGCCAGCATGTCAGGCTACTGGACCGACCCACGGCCAAGCACGAGTCTGACTGCCCTAGCCCACCCAGACTGCTTCCCTCACTCGTGCGCGCTTTCCGCCCAAAACAGTCAGCACCGCCTGCCCCGCTTCCCGGTGCAGGCGATTGCTCCGCCTTCAAATGACACAAGTGTTGTCCATCCGTCCGTCTGCCGCCCACATTAATGATACGCGGTTGCTGAGGCGGCTACTCCTGCGCCACACGTCCGTCCCTCCGCCGCCCACCATTTCTATATAAACTGCTATGCTGGCCATTGTCGCAGTCATCCACCTCCATTCCCTTTCTCCTGTCCAAACCACTACTGCCCACCATGGCTTCCTCGTGCTCCAGCGCTCTTCGGGATGGGCGAACGACGGACAACAAGGAGATGGCAGCCATTGCTGCCGACTGGCTGGCCGGTAGGCAGCCGGAGGATGACAACGTCCCTATGGAGTACATGGTAGTCGATGATCCAGCGCCAACCCCCTCCTCCGCGCCATCCTTGCCGGTGCATTGGACCATGACCATCGGCGAGGCCCTTGCCCAATACATGGACACGGTGAGGTAGAAGCATGAGGAGCAGTTCTGGGAGGCGCAGGCCAACGCCGCCTACAACCACCATCTCCTCCCGGAGCACCTGCAGGTGGAGGAGCAGATCACCGCGGAGTGGGCGGAGCAGGAGGCGCTGCTCGACTCGTACCGCTCCGCCCGCGAGGGCCGCCTCGAGCACTGGCGGTACCGCATGCGGGTGGCGGAGGCTGCGGTCGCCTACAAAGAGGGCGATGAAGCAGGGAAGGCGCTGTTTGGCGAGACCGAGGATGAGGCAGAGGACAATGGCGCCTCCGACAAGTCCCCACTCCGCTGGCGTCGACGAGGCACTGCTCTGCCAAGGCCCCGTGGTGCCAACAACGAGGCAGAGGACACCGCCAGCTCCGCCAAGGGCCCTCCCCGCCAACAACGAGGCGGAGGACATCGCCGGCTCAGCCGAGGCCCCACTCTACCGACAATGAGGGGGAGGATTTCCCCCGCTCCGCCGAGGCACCGCCCTACCGGCAACAAGAAAGAGGACATCACTGGCTCCGTCGAGGCCCCGCCCCGCCGGCACCAAGGCGGAGGCCCTACTCCACCGAGGCCCTGCCCCACCATCAACGAGGCAGAGGACATCGTCGGCTCAGCCAAGGCCCCACCCTGCCGGCAACAAGGGGGAGGATTTCCCCCGCTCTACCGAGGCACCGCCCCACCGGCAAGGAGATAGAGGACATCGTCGGCTCCGTCGAGGCCCTGCCCTGCTGCCAACGAGGACACGCCACACAGAAAACGAGGAAGAGTAGAACATGGTAGGTCACCGCCGCTCGGGTCCAAGTAAGGCCACTGCTGCTACCCTCCGGTTGAAGCCAAGATAGGTGGGTCGACCATTGACGGTCGATTAGCTTCTTGGAAGCGACGTGGAGTCGGAGAGCTATGTTGGAGAAGGACATTGCTTCTACTTAAGTACTGGTGCAGTTGGCTGACTGACACGTGGGCCCAAAAGGCATCTAGGCCACATGCCAGTTACGCAACTGCACGTGCAGTTAAGTCACTGAAGCTCAGTCCGCTGGAGAAGAAGCTTATGTTCGGCTCAGCCGAACACATGTGGGTAGATTCATTTAGTTAATTATACCTCCAGTGCACCCCTTTTTAGTTGAAGAATGTATGAAATGTAATGAAATCCAGCATGTTTATATGAAATCCGACCGTGTATGAATGAATTTATTTCGATTAGTTCAAATTCTTGTATATTGGCATTGGATGAACATGCAAAACAATATGTACTAGCATTATTCCCAGGGTGATCACCTCGTTTGCAGTAGTTTCACATGTCTTCTTGCTAACATCAATGAGCAAAATTTGACAAGGTTGTCCCATTCCAAAATATCAAATGCCTACGATTTTGGAATGGGTAGTGTAATAGCCTGGCTTATTAGGGATGATAGACTAATCATATCAATAAGGAATTCCTTCTTTTCTGGGAGCCCATTCGGAAAGAACTCCAAAGTTAAGCGTGCTCAGCTTGGAGTAGTTTCAGGATGGGTGACCAACCGGGAAGTTGCTCTTGGGTGCGCATGAGTGAGGACAAAGTGTGTAGAAAAGACTAGTATTGATCTGTGAGGCTAGTCTAGATCCCATCAGGAGTAACGACCACCGGCGGGTGTGTCCGGGGCGTTACAAGTTGGTATCAGAGCCGACCCTCGCGGTTACACGGATGTTTGCGGACAAGTGCACGGACATGTTGTTCATGACGTTTGTGACCCGTCATGGCACCCGACATGGCACATGTACCGGACTCGATGCACAGACGTATGTGCCAAGAGGGAGCGTTCCTGTGGCCCGACGAGGACGTCGGTTCCTCTGAGTGGGGGTGTATGTAATAGCCTGGCTTATTAGGGATGATAGACTACTCATATCAATAAGGAATTCCTTCTTTTCCGGGAGCCCATTCGGAAAGAACTCCAAAGTTAAGCGTGCTCAGCTTGGAGTAGTTTCAGGATGGGTGACCGACCGGGAAGTTGCTCTCGGGTGCGCATGAGTGAGGACAAAGTGTGTAGAAAAGACTAGTATTGATCTGTGAGGCTAGTCTAGATCCCATCAGGAGTAACGATCACCGGAGGGTGTGTCTGGGGCGTTACAAGTTGGTATCAGAGCCGACCCTCGCGGTTACACGGATGTTTGCGGACAAGTGCACGGACATGTTGTTCATGACGTTTGTGACCCGTCATGGCACACGACATGGCACATGTACCGGACTGGATGCACAGACGTATGTGCCAAGAGGGAGCGTTCCTGTGGCCCGACGAGGACGTCGGTTCCTCTGAGTGGGGGTGTATGTAATAGCCTGGCTTATTAGGGATGATAGACTACTCATATCAATAAGGAATTCCTTCTTTTCCGGGAGCCCATTCGAAAAGAACTCCAAAGTTAAGCGTGCTCAGCTTGGAGTAGTTTCAGGATGGGTGACCGACCGGGAAGTAGCTCTCGGGTGCGCATGAGTGAGGACAAAGTGTGCAGAAAAGACTAGTATTGGTCTGTGAAGCTAGTCTAGATCCCGTCAGGAGTAACGACCACCGGCGGGTGTGTCCGTGGCGTTATAGGTAGGGTTTGCCATTAGTACGGACATTGACATGGCACCTCGTGCTAAATAAACCAGGTGTTCTTTTTGTGCAGTTCCACCAAAATCAACCAAATTCGCACGTAGCTTGTATGATTTCGCCCTTATATGTTGCAACGCCTTGAACTTATAGGCACCTCCTTTCTTGTGGTGGAAATGAATGATTCAATGTATTCATGAACATTTTGGGCAGTTCCCATTGAAATCAAGCTGAGCACCCCTGTTTGCACAAATACAAAAAAGTGATTAGTATAAGCAAACTGTACTATGAATTGACAGTTTAAACAGGCACCTACATGGTCCATGTCGAGCACACCTTTAGAAAAATGGAACTCACCGAAATGTATTCTAAAACAACATTGTACTTGCGCATCATAGCAACAAAATGGAGATTTGTCAGTCCTTCTGAGCTGAAGTTAGTTTGGTCTTGTGGGGACTAATGTAACCATCCTTCAACCGCTCCTTCTGATGAGAAGATAGACAGGGCTTCTTCACCCTGGCATAATCGAAACTAGTCACTTCACGTACTCCATATTCTTATTCGGAGGAGGATGATTTTGTTATGCAAAGACAAGAGGACAACTAAATGCTAGCATCCCTGTTTGCTCGAAGAAAAGGAAAGGAAATATTTAAAACAGCACAGATGAAGCACTTCTTAAGGACAATACCACTTTCTCATGACAGTATCTAAACAGTAGCTCAACGCCAATAGAGATGACAAAGCTCAATCATATGGATGAAATCCGTGGGCGAGTACCAACCTTTGTCAGGAGGCTTATTGTGTAGAGCATACAGATGAACCACTTCTCCGGAACCATCTGTTGCTATCTATTGTGGTGGCCATGCTTACTATATACTCCTCGAATAGTTTAATGTTTCCAACATCTTCTTGTGCAGTTCCACTAAAATATATGGTATCTTCAAAGAAGATCCCTGTTTGCACAAGTAGAGATAATTACATATTACATTAAGAGTGGCATCAAATCAGTGGAAAAACAATTGCTCGTTCTAGCCATAGCAATAAATAAAGATGCAACACTATATTATTACTTGTGTCATCACAGTTCCAGTGCTTCATTACAGCACCGGGAGTTGATTTTTGTTTTTCTTCCACTTATTCTTCCCCTTCATCACTTGGTTCAATAACAGACAAGCTTCGCCTTCAATGTGAGATTTGGCATGTCAATTAGGGAGCACAAGTATAGCACTAAAAACGACATTAATTTTCTGATGAAAGTGGCAAAATACAGGCCAACAGTTGTGAAATATCCTTATCTTACCTCAATGGGATATTACGGTGCACATACAGATTGGAAGTCTTGTCTCCATTTGGGCAGTTCTCTAAAATCAAGCAACATTACCGTACAAGTAGCACAACATATGAAAGCACACTTCAGAATCATGTGAAAGAAGGCTAGTACTGACCTCTCATGACGTGGAATTCAAACAACTCACAAGAAGAAGATCTGAACTAAATTTGCCAACACGGATAGGAAGTAAGATCTCCTCTTGTGCAGTTCCACTAAGATCAAGCAATCAAGCAATGTTGTCGGTGTGACATTTTGGTTGAACTGCACAAAACACTCTTCAAACAAAAGTGTTTTGTGGAGTGCAACAAAAGGTCACAATAGCAATGAGGTGAAGTAGATAACCCTGTTTACACAGAGGTGCAAAGGAAACAACTAGTGGTCAATAACGGTAGATGACACAGAAGCCAACAAAAAGAAGCATCTAACTTATCTAAATGGGGAAGAAAGCAAGACAGTAGAATTTCTCAAACGGTGGCATTGATTAATATTAACAGAGAGAATATATTAACAATAAAATTTGTTTTACGTGTAATTTTCTTTTAACTGTGGCATTGCATCAATTTTCCAGCAGCATTATTAGAGGGTGTTTGTTTACAGGGACATTTTGGTGTAGGGACTAAGAAAAATCCATGTCAGCCCCATCTAAACCAAACAGGAGGTCTTTTAGGGACTAAAAGTGTGCATTTGGGACTAAAGAAAGAAGACCTCGAGGGAGAGTCTTTTTGGGACTTTTTCCAACGGTTGCCCCTGCCCCACATCGCACCTTGTCTCTATTAGTTCATTACTATGGGTAACATGGTCTTTTAGCATGTCATTTAATAACCTCTAGTCCATGTTTAGTCCTTGGAGTTTTTAACCAAACAGAGCGCACCAGCACCATGTGCATCTAGCGATGTATGAAGGGGTGATGCACAGTCTGTTGCAACAAAGAACAAACAACCAAGGAGCACATTTGTGTTGGTCCCAGTTTTGTTATCTTTAGACACCTTTCCCTATGTGTGCGCAGCAAATCTAGTCCTGCTCAAACTCTACAGCCTTGTCCCCCAAAACAAGATCAGTTTGTTACAGATGTGCATACCGCGTTTGTCATTATTTTCCCTTTTCGACCAACGTAGGTGCTGGATAGCCAGTCTATACTAGTACTTTGCCCCCTTCCTTTCCTCTTTGAACCACGTCCTAGATTCATGCTATACAACTTTCCCCACTACTTTCCCCCATTCCTTTCCTCTTTGAACCATGTCTTAGATTCATGCTATACAACTTTCCCCACTACTTTTCCCCCTTCCTTTCCTTTTTGAACCACGTCCTAGAATCATGCTATACAACTTTCCCCACTACTTTCCCCCATTCCTTTCCTCTTTGAACCACGTCCTAGATTCATGCTATACAACTTTCCCCACTACTTTCCTAATTGATCCAACACCTAGATCCGAGTGCAGAAGCGGAAAAAGCCCACATGCAGCTAGAGCAATGCATGTGGAATAAGTAAATTATACCTTAAGGTTCTTCGGGTGTGGTTCGGTGGGCGACCGAAGGTCGTTCGCCCACACTATGTACGATGGTGAATAAGAAGGGGTCGGAGGCCCTCCCGCGCCGCCGCTGGATGAAAGAGAACAGGTGCTCCGGTAGTGGATTCCCTCACTCACCGACGGCGACAGCTTTAAGCCTCCTTCCCTTCCCGGCGGACGGATCCTGCCAGCTCTTTGACCAGCAGTGAGGGGAGAGAGAGAGGCCAAAGAAGTCTTGTTTAGATCTGGAGAGGGTGAGAGAGAGTGAAGAGAGCAACTACAAGTGCTGAGACTCCAGCGTGTATATATATACTGGAGAGAGTGTGTGAAGAGTGCAAACCCTAGAAAACAAGCGCTGAGGCTGCAGCTTATACGTGATGAGGTGATTATACGGTCACTACGAGATTTTATAGCTCTGTATCAATCCATTTTGACTAGTCAAAGAATCCTCCTGGCACCGCCCAGATCACTTTCTCTCTCTGTCATGCGGGGCCTACCTGTCTTTGGGTGGAAGAAAGAAGTCAAACAAAAATAAAATTATGCTCAAGTGTAGTTATCGAACCCGAGCCCTCAAGTTTGATGAGCGAACAGGCTAACCACACAACCCTCCCGTTATGTTCAATAAGAGGAAAATAACCTTTAATACATTCCTGCATTCGTGTGACAAGCATGCCATGTTTTTTTTGTGTGGGAGTCATTGGGATTTAAATCATAATCATGTCATGTGGCTTTGGTGGTAAGATTATCCACAGTGGGAGTAATATAGGTGGTAACATCACACATCTTTAGGCAAAATAGATGATGTGGCGAGTAATTAATGAGGAAAGAGAGGCATGTGGTAACATATCTAGTTACTATAACATCACACATACCAAGACAAAATGAGTCTACAATCTAATAAATGAAGAGTTGCATGATACCACACAATGTTACTCCCCACTATAGAGGTAGTAACATGGACTAGTAACATATCCATGTTACTAGTCTAAGTTACTATCCATTGTGACTAGTCTAAGGTGTTTTGAGATTTAAAGCAGTGTTGGTAGTACAGAAATAATACACCCTTAGTCACCTTACCTCTCTCCACGTAGTACGTTGGGTCCCACCAGTCAGAGGGTGAAACAAACAAATTAATAAAAAAATTAAAAGCACCAGCTATGTATCTTACCTCACACATCTCGCTACTACTCGAGAACACTGTCCAATTGATCCCTCTGTTCACTCGCGTACTATTTTAAGTGAATCCTTATTATAACATGCACACAATTTTGGGCACTTGTATTCGACCTAAGTCAGTGTGCCACTGTATCTCGTACTACTCCCTTCGTCTAGGTGTAATAAGTCACGTTAGAAGGTGCAGCGGGACCAAGGTGCAAGCAGATTGGAGGAGAAGGAGAAACTTGACCGGTCCTTCCTCCAATCAAAGCGTTGATTTCTATATCTAAACGCAACAATTAATCCAAACAACTAAGAGATACCGTTTTAGCTACCATGTGTTACGTCTTGAGCTTGTGTTGGTTTTCCTTGAAGAGGAAAGGGTGATGCAGCAAAGTAGCATAAGTATTTCCCTCAGTTTTTGAGAACCAAGGTATCAATCCAGTAGGAGGCTCCTCAAAAGTCCCACGCACCTACACAAACAAACAAGAACTCGCAACCAACGCAATAAAGGGGTTATCAATCCCTTCACGGCCACTTGCGAAAGTGAGATCTGATAGAGATAATATGATAAGATAAATATATTTTTGGTATTTTATGATATAGATTGAAAAAGTAAAGATGCAAATAAAAGTAGATGATAAACTTATATGATAAAAGATAGACCCAGGGGCCATATGTTTCACTAGTGGCTTCTCTCAAGATAGCATAAGTATTACGGTGGGTGAACAAATTACTGTCGAGCAATTGATAGAAAAGCAAATAATTATGAGATTATCTAGGCATGATCATGTATATAAGCATCACGTCCGTGAAAAGTAGACCGACTCCTGCCTGCATCTACTACTATTGCTTGACACATCGACCGCTATCCAGCATGCATCTAGAGTATTAAATTCATGAAGAACAGAGTAACGCATTAAGAAAGATGACATGATGTAGAGGGATAAACTCATGCAATATGATATAAATCCCATCTTTTTATCCTCGATGGCAACAATACAATATGTGCCTTGCAGCCCTTGCTGTCACTGGGAAAGGACACCGCAAGATTGAACCCAAAGCTAAGCACTTCTCCCATTGCAAGAAAGATCAATCTAGTAGGCCAAACCAAACTGATAATTCGAAGAGACTTGCAAAGATAACTTAATCACATATAAAAGAATTCAGAGGAGATTCAAATATTTCTCATAGATAAACTTGATCATAAACCCACAATTCATCGGATCTCGACAAACACACCACAGAAAGAGTTACATCGAATAGATCTCCAAGAAGATCGAGGAGAACTTTGTATTGAGATTCAAAGAGAGAGAAGAAGCCATCTAGCTAATAACTATGGACCCGAAGGTCTGTGGTAAACTACTCACAACTCATCGGAAGGGCCTTAGAGATGATGTAGAGGCCCTCCATGGTCGATTCCCCCTCCGGTGGAGCGCCGGCGAAGGCTCCAAGATGGGATCTCGCGGATACAGAAGGTTACGGTGGTGGAAATAGTTTTTCGTGGTGCTCTCGGATGTTTTCGGGGTCCGTGGATATATATAGGAGGAAGAAGTAGGTCGGTGGACACTCAAGGGGCCCACGATAGTGGGGGCGCGTCCACCTGTAGGGGGCATGTCGGGCACCCTCGTGGCCGCCTCGCTTGTTTCTTGACTTCCACTCCAAGTCCTCTGGATCACGTTTGTTCCAAAAAGATCGCTCCCGAAGGTTTCATTCCGTTTGGATTCTGTTGGGGATATAACTATTTGTGTAAGCCGCTCAGGAGGGGCCGGGTTACGCAAAGAGGACTCACCAGAGAGAAGCCCAAGACCGAAGTATGAAGATGGCAGTTCATAGAGAGCTTAAGGCCCGCAGGCGACTTAAGGCCCGTTGTAATAAACCGATGTAATAATATTACTTGTATCATAAGGTAGACTTAACTAGTCACCGAGCCAGACATTGTTTATAAGCCGGCCAGGACTCTGTAAGCCGCAGGGCGTCGACCCGTGTATATAAGGGGACGACCCGCTGGCGGCTAAGGGCAAGAAACAACTCATCGAGATCCAGGCATAGCATATCTCGCTCCCTGGTCATCGAAACATCAATACCAACCCAACTAGACGTAGGCCTTACCTTCACTGTAAGGGGCCGAACTAGTATAAACCCTCTCGTGTCCCTTGTCCCGTTTAACCCTTTCAAGCTTCCTAGTTGCGATGGCTCCACAACTAAGTCCTTTCACAAGGACATCTGACGTGACAATTCCACGACAGATTCTGTTTGATATTCCTTTTCTTCGAAACACTGAAATAGGCAAACAAACAGCAATTCGGGTTGGGCCTCCGGTTAGTAGGTTAGTCCCAAAAATGATATAAATGTAGGGACCCCAACTCATAAGTCGAGATCACCGAATGCACGTGTACAGTGATCCTAGAGATCAATGCTCACTGAACACACAGAAGCTGAATAACAATAGTCTTACATCCATACATACCGTCTTACACAAATTATGACCATTATGGTCAAGTCTTACATTGATAAAGCCTTAAGGGTTGAACATCAAATGAAACACAAGCAACGGAAATCTTCGTTTATAAGTAGAACCCATGCCATCTGCCTTAACCCTACAGGCATTCTGACTGGGAAACGTCCGGTTCTTCCATGCCTGGTCAATTAAATAACCAGTGGCAAGCCAATGAGTACTTTGAATGTACTCTCAAGCAACCCATGTTTTGGTTCAAGATACAAGAGTGCATGATATAGGTCAATTTTTTGCAGAAAGCTAGTTTTGAGTGCAATGACTTATTCATCAACTTGTAAGACATGCATCAAGAGAATTTAAGTAACCATGAGGACAGGTTACAGGTATGAACATAAATAGAGTGGGCACCAACCCAACTCAGTCATGTCAAGTCCTTTGACTTGACCCAAGTAGACCTTCCCACTTATCCAAACACACACTCTTGTTTGTAAACATGTGGACGTAGCCCAAGAGCGGTTACCCAACTGTCCTTGACTGTGGACATGGCTATTCGAATAGTTTTACACTCTGCAGAGGTTGCACACTTTACCCACAAGATCTGGGGAACTTCTGTGTCATCCACGACCCGTGATACCTCAAGTACCCGGGGTAAGCACCCGATCACTACCTTTCCCTATACGACACTAACATGGAGTCCACTCGTTGCTCCGTATCCTCACGATGTACATCAGACTCACTCGAGATCGTAACATCCGAGAGGGGACACAACGGTGTATCCGGTGCCCTATGAAAACAGTCATGGCCGCCCTACCTGGCACGACCCCGTCCTGAGAGAGCGCACCAACAACTCTCCCATCACTAGTAATGCGGGCTCCAAGCTAGTATCGGTCTAGGTAATCAATAATGCCCTTTCCCATATAAGGGTAGAGTGGTTGCGCATGTACGGTTGGAATAACGGTCGCAACTTAAACCAATCCGTTTTGAAAACAACACACACTTGCCTCGATACACCACTTCGTCACCAAGTGGCTACCCAACTCATCATCTCCCCCGGGCATAAGTGGCACCCGATGGGGTTTTCGAAAAGTCTTTTGAAAATACTTTGTCTCCATCACCATGCATATTCCCGTCCCTTTTTGTGTAGCGCTACTTTAGCATCCTATCTACTCCCACCGTGATAACCCTCATAAGAAGGTACGGTTATGCACAATGCAAGTATCAACGAGGAAGTACGGTGGCAAACCATCAAAGTGGATACCACCTCATCATGATTCTATTGCAACAACAATATGGTGCTATATGACATGCATAAAAAGGGTTTCATAGACATGGTCAAAGGGCTGCTTGCCTGGCTCAACAAAGTCTTCTGGGTCTTCAAAGTCTTCTGGTCCAACTCCTTCGTCAGCAACGCAATCTATCGTCGCAAAATAATAACGAGAAAAATAAGGCAATAATAAAACAGAAAAACCAAAGTGCTCAGAAAAATATCAACTCATTTTTGTTAAATACAAGTGTGAAAACTAAGAAGGGGGAAATTCCTAGTTTTGGATTTGGAGTAGCAGAATAAGAGAAATGGATTTACAAAGGTATATTTAAATGCTTAAAAATCACATTTAAATATTTACAGTGAAGAAAAGGTTGTTGGATTTGAATGAAAGTTGCACCGTTAAATAGGTTGCAATATTTTAGGAATTTAGGAATTGGAATTAATTTGTTTGGACATATATTTTATCCTGTGGAATATTTGGAAAAGTGACAGAAAAAGAAAAGAAAAAGGGCCTTGTGCCTGCTGGGCCAGAACAGCCGCAGGGCAGTAGGCCCAGTCAGAGAGGCGGCCCAGCGCACTGGTGCACGCGCGCGCGCCAGGTTCAAACCTGACGGACGGGGCCCAGGCGTCAGGATGTGAGGCTGACGGACGGGCCCCACGGCCGTCGTCGTCAACCCTGGGTCAGAGAGGGCGGCGAGCTCACCGGCGATGATGCGGGGCACGGCGAGCTTGTACAAGGGCAGGGACGGACTCAGCGTCGTGTCACCGTTCGTGTGGAGGTGGTGGACGTCACCGGAGTTGCCTGGTTCGCCGGCGACGAGGAGGGACGGCGGAGGAGCTTCGGGCGGCGGTGGATCCGGCCGTTTTCGGCTGCAAAAGAGGCGGTGAAAAGAGGGCGATTGGTCAGTGAGCCGCGGCGGTTCCAGATCGAGGAAGAGGAGCGGTGGAGAGGGCCTGTACCCGGAGATCCACGGTGACCCGAGGCGCCAAAGCTCGAGCTCGATCTCAAGCTTGGGCTCGTCTGGAGAGGGGTGAGTGGTGTAGGGGGTGATTTAGGGGAGTGAGAGAGCGAGTGGTGAGGAGAGTAGGGCTCGGGGAGGCCCTTAAATAGGTGAATGGCCGTCCACCGAGGACTCGTGCACCGGCGGGCTCGTGCTCGTCGCTACGGGCCTCGGGAGAAGAGGGCGTGGTGTCTGGGGTGTTCCTGGACGTCGACTATGTCGGGTGAGATAGAGAGAGGGAGTGGGGAGAGGTCAGAGGCGCACGCGTGTGAGCCGCGCCATTGGCGCGCTCGGGCGGCCGGTGTTTGCTAGCGCGGAGGCGCGGGGAGGAGGAGAGAGGAGGGGGCCGACCGCGTAGCGTGTTGCGGACGCCGAGGCACATCGGCAGGCGAGCGGGGGAGGCCCGAGGTTGTCGGAGGCGTCGGGCAGAGGGCGGCTATAGTACGGGAGCGCACTGTAGCGCGCTCCAGAGCACCCAAATGGCCCATTGCATTTTCTATGCCTTGTGGGTGCGGCCAACCGTGTCCAGTAGCTCAAGGGTGGAGTAAAGAAGTAGGGGGAGGCATTGGATGCTCTGGATGGCCGCTGGGGTGAGGAGAGAGGTGAGGAAGAGGGAGAAATGGGTTGTCCAGAGAGAGAAAGTGGGGTTTTACCAATCCAATAATTGAGATGTGGACTTGCCATTGTTACTGGAGGGTAAAGGGGTCTAGGAGGAGCTGTGGTAAAAAGTTGAGCTCAAAGAGAATAGTTTTAGTGGTCAAAATGGTGATTTTTGAAAAGTGGCAGAAGGTGTTTGATAAAGGTTTTGCCAAGGAAATGATTTCCAATTGCCATGCGACTCCACAGGGTGAAATAACACATATAATTAGGGCCCTCCACCAATTTGGAGCTCATTTGGGAAAAGTTGCCAATGCAACTTTTGTAAACCCTAAAAATTAGCAGAAATGGACTTGTGTAGATCTAGCTGAGCAAATCACTTCTCCTTGATGCACCACTTGCTGTAGTGGCCTCATTTGGTCATATGAACATGCTCACCAAAGTTGGGGTCAAGGAGAGAAAGTTGGAAGTACAAAGTTGATCAAATATGATTCTGGTCAGAGAGGGTTTTGGGTCATTTTGGTGAACCAAAATGACTTTAATTGACTTGAGGCTTTGCAAGGTGATCACAATATGCATTTGTGACTTGCTGGATTTTTCTTGGATTTTTGTGAAAATATTTCCTGTAGAAATATTTCAAATCTTTGAAATGGGCAAAAATGGTTTTGGGAGGTTTTGTCCAATATTTTGATCATGACCATATGTTGAAACTCTTAAATATGGAAAATATTTGTCCACTGACTTTCCCTGATTTTTTTCAAATATTTCTAAAACAATAAAATATTTTTGCCCTATTAAAAACCATTTCTGTCCTTAAGAAAAGGCTTTTAAATAAAATAGGAAAATAGCTTTTAAAATTATATTTTTGTGGTGTATGGGAGTCCTATATCTAATAGGTCTCAAATATACATTTTGAAATATTTTTCATACCCTAAATCAAGTACTTGCAGTGCAAACCTCAATTTAGGGGGTTTTGGAAAACTAATTTTTGAAAATACTATTTGGCCAAATTATTTTTGTAAGAAAATACTATATTGCTCTATACACATTGCATGATCATTGGGCAGAAGTTTGGGGCAAGGAGATGAAGTATATAAGGTGGAGTTGTGTTGACTTTAAAGAGCACTTAAAAATCACTGAGAGAAAACCAACTCCAAATAAAAGCCAAATAATGCAAAAGTTTTTGTTGGCCCAAATTTTCATGCTTTATTAATACAAATGAAGTGTTACAAAATGCAGGGTGTGACAGACCTACCCCCTTACAAGAATCTCGTCCCCGAGATTCCTAAACTAGGCTTTAAAGAGATACGGAAACTCGGATCTAAGGTAGTCTTCACGCTCCCAAGTTGCTTCTGCTTCAGTGTGGTTGCTCCGCTGGACCTTGAAGTACTTTATGTTGCGGCTTTGAGTGTGTCGCTCAGCCTCATCCAAAATGCAGATGGGCCGCTCACGGTAGGTCAAATCAGGCTGAAGGTCAATGGCTTGGTGATCGACGTCCTCGTAAAGATCAGGCTTGTCTGGGACTTGGAGGCACTTCCGGAGTTGTGACACGTGGAATACGTTGTGCACATCGGATAGTTCAGGTGGCAGTTCCAACTGGTAAGCCACTTCTCGTCGTCGGTCAGTGATCTTGAAGGGGCCGATGTATCTTGGGGCGAGCTTTCCTTTGACATGGAAGCGATGGGTTCCCTTGAGAGGTGTGACCCAGAGATAGACATGGTCTCCAACTCGGAAGTTTACATCTTTACGACGTGAGTCAGCGTAGCTCTTCTGCCTTGACTTGGCAGTCTTCAAATGCTCTCTGACAAGCTGGACTTGCTCTTCTGCTTCACGAAGGATATCGGGCCCAAAGACAAGTCCTTCTCCGGTCTCTGACCAATTGAGGGGTGTGCGGCACTTCCGTTCGTATAACACCTCAAATGGTGCCATCTGAAGGCTTGACTGATAAATGTTGTTGTAGGAGAACTCCACAAAAGGGAGGCAATCTTCCCACTTAGCTCCATATGCTAAGACACAGGCTCGGAGCATGTCTTCGAGTATCTGATTTACTCGTTCTGTCTGACCTCCGGTCTGTAGGTGGAAAGCAGTGCTGAAGGACAACTTGGTCCCCATGGCTTCTTGGAACTTCTTCCAGAACCTTGAGGTAAACTGGGTTCCTCGATCTGACACAATCTCCTTGGGAACACCATGAAGGCTTACGATTCTATTGATGTAGAGGCTGGCAAGCTGGTTTCCTTTGTAAGTCGTTTTGACAGGAATGAAATGGGCTACTTTGGTCAAATGGTCGACTATGACCCAGATGGAGTCATGTCCCTTGTTTGACCTAGGTAGTCCAGTGATGAAATCCATTCCGACTTTATCCCATTTCCACTTGGGAACCTTGAGTGGTTGGAGCAATCCAGCAGGTCGCTGATATTCAGCCTTGACTCTTTGGCAAACATCACAATTTGCAACATAGGTGGTAATCTCCCTTTTCATCCCATGCCACCAAAATCTTTCCTTCAGGTCTTGATACATCTTGGTTCCTCTAGGATGGATGGAATACGGGGTGTCATGAGCTTCTTGCAAGATCAGATTCTTGAGCTCAACCTTGTTGGGCACGCAAATGCGATTCCCAAACCACGCAATTCCTTTCTCATCCTCTGAGAATCCTGGGGCCTTGCCTGCCTTGATTTTCCTCTTGATGCCTTCAATACTTTTGTGTCCCTCCTGAGCTTCCTTAACCTCATCCATCAAGGTAGGCCTAACTTCGAGGTTGGCCAAAAACCCTGATGCAACCAGTTACAACCTGAAGCTTTCAAGTTCATCATACAAGGCGGGTAGCTTGTCCTTAAGCATAGCATTCAAGGAACAAGCCTTCCTGCTTAATGCATCTGCTACCACATTAGCCTTCCCACGGTGGTATTGAACACTGAGGTCATAATCCTTGATCAACTCTAGCCACCTTCTCTGCCTCATGTTCAATTCCTTCTGAGTGAAAATATACTTCAAACTTTTGTGATCCGTGTATATCTCACACCGCTTCCCTAGGAGGTAATGTCGCCATGTCTTCAGGGCATGAACAACTGCTGCTAACTCAAGATCATGAGTAGCATAGTTCTCTTCATGAGGCCATAGTTGCCTTGAAAGGTAAGCTACGACTCTGCCTTCTTGCATCAGAACACCTCCTAGTCCGGTTCTTGATGCATCACAATATATCACAAACTCCTTGTGTATATCTGGTGTGGCCAGAACTGGGGCGGTGGTCAGTCTCTTCTTCAGCTCCTGGAAGCTCTCTTCGCACTTCGGCGTCCATTCAAACTTCTTGTCCTTCTTCAAGAGCTGAGTCATGGGTCGGGCAATGCTTGAGAATCCTTCAACGAACTTGCGGTAATATCCTGCGAGTCCGAGTAAGCTTTTGACTTCCTTCACATTGCTTGGGGATTGCCATTCAGTCACGGCTTCAATCTTAGCGGGATCGACCGACAATCCTTCTTCGGTCAAAACATGACCCAAGAATCCAACTTCACGCAGCCAAAATTCGCACTTGCTGAACTTGGCATATAGTTGGTGCTCTCGAAGCTTGTCTAGGACCATCCTCAAGTGTTGCTTGTGCTCTTCTTCCGTCTTCGAGAAGACAAGAATGTCATCAATGAAGACAACGACAAACTTGTCCAAATATTCCATGAAGACCTTATTCATGAGATACATGAAGTAAGCTGGGGCATTGGTCAATCCAAAGGACATGACCGTGCACTCATACATGCCATATCTGGTTACAAATGCCGTCTTCGGAATATCTTGAGGTCTGATTTTCAGCTGGTAGTACCCAGATCTGAGGTCGATCTTGGAGAACACCTTGGCCCCATTGAGTTGATCAAACAGATCTTCAATCTTGGGAAGTGGATACTTGTTCTTGATTGTAACTTCATTGAGGGAGCGGTAGTCAATGCACAAGCGGATGGTACCGTCCTTCTTTGCCACAAACAGAACAGGTGATCCCCAAGGGGAGGCACTAGGGAGGATAAATCCCTTCCTCAACTGCTCTTCCAGTTGTTTTTTCAATTCTGCTAACTCTTCCGATCCCATTCTATAAGGCTTCTTATAGATGGGTCCTGCTCCGGGCATGAGCTCGATGATGAACTAAATGTCTCGGTCAGGAGGCATTCCCGGTAGCTCATCAGGGAAGACATCGGGGTATTCGCATACTACCGGCACTTGCTCCAATTCGACTTCAGTCAGACAGTTGACTTGGTTGGCTTGAGCAGAGGAGGGGTTGGAGGCAAATTTAACTTCGACTCCTTGGTCATTGGTCACAGTGACAGTCTGGTTGGCACAATCTAACAAGACTTGGTGCTTGATGAGCCAATCCATTCCTAAGATCACATCCAAGCCTTGCGATCTTAAGATGATAAGGTCTGCTAGGAAGTCTACCCCATTAATGACAATCCCGACTCCTTTACATCCTATCTTGGCTCTCATGTCTGCTCCGGGGGTTTGTACCACCATAGGGTTATTCAGGGGTGTAGGGGTCATGCCACTTTTTAATGCAAACTTTTGGGTGATAAATGAATGCGTGGCTCCAGAATCAAACAAGACAGTTGTAGGTGCTGAATTGACAAGGAACATACCCAGCACGACGTCCGGGTCTTCCTAGGCTTCTTCTGCAGTGACATGATTCACACGACCCTTGCTGTTGTTGGGAAGGTTGCGGGGAGCTTGGTTCCTTGGTGGCATTCCACGGCCTTGTTCTGGGTTCTGCGCATTGGGGCGCGGGGCGTAGAGCTTCTTGTTGGGCCAATACTTGGAGTAGTGTCCTGGCTGACCACATCCAAAGCAAGTGACTTGGTTGGGGTTGCTGCTCTTGCTGGCATTGTTATTGGGGTTGTTGTAAGCTGGCCTGAGGTTGGCGTACTGTTGAGGTGGATAGTTGGTGCGGGGTGCAGGAGCTCTTGGCTGCTGATAGGCTGGCTTGACCGGGGCTGGCTGCCACGGGCGAGGCTTCTGGTTGCTGGAGCTACCCTTGTTGATCATCTTGCGCTTACGGGTATCATACAAAGCACGTCACTTGTCCTCAAGCATGAGTGCCTTGTTCACCAGATCAGGAAAGGTCGGGCAGTCACACACAACAAGCAAGTACTACAGAGTCTGGTTAAGGCCTTCCAGGAAGCGCTCCTTTTTGGCAGCATCCGTGCTGACATCCTCAGGAGCATACCTTGAGAGAACACTGAACTTCTGCATGTACTCCTTGACAGTGCTACTTCCTTGCTTCAGGGCTCGGAACTCACGCTTCTTGATGGCCATGATTCCGGAAGGAATGTGAGCCTTGCGGAATTCTGCCTTGAAGTCATTCCAAGTGATCTTTTGCTCAGCATGCATGGCCTTGAATCCATCCCACCAAGCTCTGGCAGTTCCCCCGAGACAGTGGGCAGCATAAGCCACCATCTCACGCTCTTCAGTGCAGCCGACTAGTTCCAACAGGTCCTCAATGGTGCGGACCCAGTCGTCTGCATCCAGGGGTTTAGCAGTCCCGATGAAGGTGGGTGGTGCATGCTTCTTGAACTCCACCAACGTGGAACGTCCATTGCCGTGTCCCGCCGGCTGGCGATGGACAGCTTGAGCAATCACCTGGAGGGCTGCAGTGTTGGCTTGGCGTTCCTCTCAGAAGGCTTGGAGAAGCTGAGCCATGTCCATGCTTCGAGGAGGTGGTGGGGGTGGAGTCTGTCCTCGGGCTTGGTCCTGGCTGACTCCTGCTTCAACGGAACCTCCGGCATCTTGCTGCTGGGTAGAGGTACCAGTACGTGTTACAACGGGCATCTTGTTGGAGTGGTCAAGGTCTCATGATTGGGGAAACATGGGGAAGGCAATATAGATGGTACGCCTAGTAAGAGGGTTGGTATGACACTAATTGTTTCATGCAAGGGCCAAAAAGGGCCAAACACATTCATTAAAGTCCAAATGGGTGATGTAGTCGCTTACAAGTTCCCGAAGGAAAACACGACGTCCATCAAACACATCAAAAGCAAACACAACACTACATGGTTTCATATGAACCATTACAAGGACTCGACTTCGCATAGGGGTACACGGCCTATCCTACCGTAGGGGTTACTAACAGGCATATCCAAGTTGCGAATGATGCCTAAGTGGTGGAATGCTCGGTCGTGTAGTCTGGCTCTTCTGGGTCTTCCTCATCATCATCAGTAGCGTGGCTTCCTTCATTGCTTGAAGGAGTGGGGGAGTGGAGGAGCTCAACACGGCGTTGCTTTGCTGGTGGGGTGAAGAGCTTGCGGTAATCCCTTGCGCTCGTGCGGTGTTACCGTGGTGGTTCTCCATCCTTTCGGGGTTTTCCGCCTCTGTATGTGATTGCGGGCTGTCTAGGGGGAGCACCTTCTTTCTTGATCCTATCTGTCTTCACTTGAGCTTGGAGAAGGAGTGCCTTGGTCTCATGAAGTTCCTTTCGGAGCTTCATTGATTCCGAGGCAAAGTGTTGTGCCAAACTATCGGCACAAAGGCTGAAGTAGGTCTAGAATCAGAGTGGAAGCCCTTCTTCTAATGGTGGAGCTGGTGCACTGCTCTCATCCTCACCCTCCTTCCGATAAGGCAAGAAGTGGGTTGCCAACTCGTATGCCATCTCTGGGAGAAGGTCTCGGAGGCGGGTGAGTGCCTTGAGGGTTGCCGTCTCGACGGCAAGAACCAGAGTTGCCATCTGGGGTCCCTCGAAAAACCAGCTTGTTGGAGAGTCATTAGCCTTCACGATCACTTCCACATGATACTCCGTCTTGGTGTCATTGATCCAATGCTCATGGTAGGTGAAAATGGGGGCTCGGTGAAACTGGCACTTCTTGAGGCTATCCTCGAGAAGCACAGGCAATCCGGTGGTCAAGAAGTCTTCGGGTACGGCAGCCATCTACAGAGGTTTAATGGGAGAGGTCAATAAGGGAAATATATCTTGGGTTGGGTAAGCTTTAGAAAAGAATAGAAGTTTAGATGGTCTCAAACTAACTAACGTCCATGCTAACTAAGGCTTCCTACAGTCAGGATGGCTCTGATACCAGCTCTGTAGGGACCCCGACTCATAAGTCAAGATCACCGAATGCACATGTATAGTTATCCCAGAGATCAATGCTCATTGAACACACAGAAGCTGAATAACAAGATTCTTACATCCATACATACCGTCTTACACAAATTATGACCATTATGGTCAGGTCTTACATTGATAAAGCCTTAAGGGCTGAACATCAAATGAAACACAAGCAGCGGAAATCTTCGTCGATAAGTAGAACCCACGCCATCTGCCTTAACCCTACAGGCATTCTGACTGGGAAACGTCCTAGTTCGCATGTTCGTCTCCAAAGAACTCTTCTTTGAACTCCGGTTCTTCCATGCCTGGTCAATTAAATAACCAGTGGCAAGCCAATGATTACTTTGAATGTACTCGCAAGCAACCCATGTTTTGGTTCAAGATACAAGAGTGCATGATATAGGTAAATTTTTTGCAGAAAGCTAGTTTTGAGTGCAATGACTTATTCATCAACTTGTAAGACATGCATCAAGAGAATTTAAGTAACCATGAGGACAGGTTACAGGTATCAACATAAATAGAGTGGGCACCAACCCAAATCAGTCATGTCAAGTCCTTTGACTTGACCCAAGTAGACCTTCCCACTTATCCAAACACACACACTGGTTTGTAAACATGTGGACGTAGCCCAAGAGCGGTTACCCAACTGTCCTTGACCATGGACACGGCTATTCGAATAGTTTTACACTCTGCAGAGGTTGCACACTTTACCCACAAGATCCGGGGAACTTCCGTGTCATCCACGACCCGCGATACCTCAAGTACCCGGGGTAAGCACCTGATCACTACCTTTCCCTAGACGACACTAACATGGAGTCCACTCGTTGCTCCGTATCCTCACGATGTACATCATACGAGACTCACTCGAGATCGTAACATCCAAGAGCGGACACAATAGTGTATTCGGTGCCCTGTGAAAACAGTCATGGTCGCCCTACCTGGCACGACCCCGTCCCGAGAGAGCGCACCAACAACTCTCCTGTCACTAGTAATGCGGGCTCCAAGCTAGTATCGGACTAGGTAATCAATAATGCCCTTTCCCATATAAGGGTAGAGTGGTTGCGCATGTACGGTTGGAATAACGGTCGCAACTTAAACCAATCCGTTTTGAAAACAACACACACTTGCCTCGGTACACCACTTCATCATCAAGTGGCTACCCAACTCATCATCTCCCCGGGGCATAAGTGGCACCCGATGGGGTTTTCGAAAAGTCTTTAGAAAATACTTTGTCTCCATCACCATGCATATTCCCGTCCCTTTTTGCGTAGCACTACTATATCATCCTATCTACTCCCACCGTGATAACCCTCATAAGAAGGTAGGGTTATGCACAATGCAAGTATCAACGAGGAAGTACGATGGCAAACCATCAAAGTGGATACCACCTCATCATGATTCCGTTGCAACAACAATATGGTGCTATATGACACGCATAAAAAGGGTTTCATAGACATGGTCAAAGGGCTGCTTGCCTGGCTCAACAAAGTCTTCTAGGTCTTCAAAGTCTTCTGGTCGAACTCCTTCGTCAGCAACGCAATCTATCGTCGCAAAATAATAACGAGAAAAATAAGGCAATAATAAAACAGAAAAACCAAAGTGCTCAGAAAAATGTCAACTCATTTTTGTTAAATACAAGGGTGAAAACTAAGAAGGGGGAAATTCCTAGTTTTGGATTTGGAGTAGCAGAATAGGAGAAATGGATTTACAAAGGTATATTTAAATGCTTAAAAATCACATTTAAATATTTACAGTGAATAAAAGGTTGTTGGATTTGAATGAAAGTTGCACCATTAAATAGGTTGCAATATTTTAGGAATTTAGGAATTGGAATTAATTTATTTGGACATATATTTTATCCTGTGGAATATTTGGAAAAGTGACAGAAAAAGAAAAGAAAAAGGGCCTTGTGCCTGCTAGGCCAGAACAGCCGCAGGGCAGTAGGCCCAGCCAGAGGGGCGGCCCAGCGCACTGGTGCACGCGCCCGCGCCAGGTTCAAACCTGATGGGCGGGGCCCAGGCGTCAGGATGTGAGGCTGACGGACGGGCCCCACGGTCGTTGTCGTCAACCCTGGGTCAGAGAGGGCGGCGAGCTCACCGGCGGTGATGCGGGGCACGACGAGCTTGGACAAGGGCAGGGACGGACTCAGCGTTGTGTCGCCATTCGGGTGGAGGTGGTGGACGTCACCGGAGTTGCTTGGTTCGCCGGCGACGAGCAGGCACGGCGGAGGAGCTTCGGGCGGCGGTGGCTCCGGCCGTTTCGGGCTTCAAAAGAGGCGGGGAAAGAGGGAGATTGGTCAGTGAGCCATGGCGGTTCCAGATCGAGGAAGAGGAGTGGCGGAGAGGGCCTGTACCCGGAGATCGACGGTGACCTGAGGCGGTGGAGCTCGAGCTCGATCTCGAGCTCGGGCTCGTCTGGAGAGGGGTGAGTGGTGTAGGGGGTGATTTAGGGGAGTGAGAGAGCGAGTGGTGAGGAGAGTAGGGCTCGGGGAGGCCCTTAAATAGGTGAACGGCAGTCCACCGAGGACTCGTGCACCGGTGGGCTCGTGCTCGTCGCTACGGGCCTCGGGAGAAGAGGGCGTGGTGTCTGGGGTGTTCCTGGACGTCGACTACGTCGGGTGAGATAGAGAGAGGGAGTGGGGAGAGGTCAGAGGCGCGCGCGTGTGAGCCGCGCCATTGGCGCGCTCGGGCGGCCGGTGTTTGCTAGCGCGGAGGCGCGGGGAGGAGGAGAGAGGAGGGGGCCGACCGCGTAGCGTGTTGCGGAGGCCGAGGCACATCGGCAGGTGCACAGGGGAGGCCCGAGGTGGTCGGAGGTGGTCCAGAGCGCCCAAATGGCCGGCATGGCATTTTCTATGCCTTGTGGGCGCGGCCAACCGTGTCCAGTAGCTCAAGGGTGGAGTAAAGAAGTAGGGGGAGGCATTGGATGCTCTGGATGGCCGCTGGGGTGAGGAGAGAGGTGAGGAAGAGGGAGAAATGGGCTGTCTACAGAGAGAAAGTGGGGTTTTACCCATCCAATAATTGAGATGTGTACTTGCCATTGTTACTGGAGGGTAAAGGGGTCTAGGAGGAGCTGTGGTAAAAAGTTGAGCTCAAGGAGAATAGTTTTAGTGGTCAAAATGGTGATTTTTGAAAAGTGGCAGAAGGTGTTTGATAAAGGTTTTGGCAAGCAAATGATTTCCAATTGCCATGAGACTCCACAGGGTGAAATAACACATATAATTAGGGCCCTCCACCAATTTGGAGCTCATTTGGGAAAAGTTGCCAATGCAACTTTTGTAAACCCTAAAAATTAGCAGAAATGGACTTGTGTAGATCTAGCTGAGCAAATCACTTCTCCTTGATGCACCACTTGCTGTAGTGGCCTCATTTGGTCATATGAACATGCTCACCAAAGTTGGGGTCAAGGAGAGAAAGTTGGAAGTACAAAGTTGATCAAATATGATTCTGGTCAGAGAGGGTTTTGGGTCATTTTGGTGAACCAAAATGACTTTAATTGACTTGAGTCATTGCAAGGTGATCACAATATGCATTTGTGACTTGCTGGATTTTTCTTGGATTTTGTGAAAATATTTCCTGTAGAAATATTTCAAATCCTTGAAATGGGCAGAAATGGTTTTGGGAGGTTTTGTCCAATATTTTGATCATGACCATATGTTGAAACTCTTATATATGGAAAATATTTGTCCACTGAGTTTCCCTGATTTTTGTCAAATATTTTTAAAACAATAAAATAATTATTCCCTATTAAAGACCATTTCTGTCCTTAAGAAAAGGCTTTTAAATAAAATAGAAAAATATCTTTTAAAATTATATTTTTGTGGTCTATGGGAGTCCTATATCTAATAGGTCTCAAATATACTTTTTGAAATACTTTTCATACCCTAAATCAAGTACTTGCAGTGCAAACCTCAATTTAGGGGTTTTTGGAAAACTAATTTTTGAAAATACTATTTGGCCAAATTATTTTTGTAAGAAAATACTATATTGCTCTATACACATGGCATGATCATTGGGCAGAAGTTTGGGACAAGGAGATGAAGTATATAAGGTGGAGTTGTGTTGACTTTAAAGAGCACTTAAAAATCACTGAGAGAAAACCAACTCCAAATAAAAGCCAAATAATGCAAAAGTTTTTGTTGGCCCAAATTTTCATGCTTTATTAATACAAATTAAGTGTTACAAAATGCAGGGTGTGACAATAAAAGTGTAGAGTAAAGCCCATAAATATCCAAAACAGGTAATATAATATCATGGAACAATCAAAAATTATAGATACGTTGGAGACGTATCAAGCATCCCCAAGCTTAATTCCTGCTCGTCCTCGAGTAGGTAAATGATAAAAACTGAATTTTTGATGTGGAATGGTACCTAGCATAATTCTCAATGTAATTTTCTTTGTTGTGGCATGATTGTTCAGATCCAAATGATTCAAGATAAAAGCTTATAAAACATAAAAATAGTAATACTTGAAGAATACTAACAAATAATCATGTCTTATCAAAATAGCATAGCCAAATAAAGCTCATCCCTACAAAATCATATAGTTAGGAATTGCTTCATCTTTATTACACAAAATACTCCCATAATGCACAACCCCGGTTTCGGCAAAGCAATTGGTTCATACTTTTTAACGCGCTTCAGCTTTTTCAACTCTTACACAATACATGAGCGCAAGCCATGGACATGGCACTATATGTGGTATATGGTGGTTGTGAAGACAAAAAGAGCGAAGATAGTCTCACATCAACTAGGCATATCAACGGGCTATGAAGATGCCCATTAATAGATATAAATGTGAGTGAGTAGGGATTGCCATGCAACGGATGCACTAGAGCTATAAATATATGAAAGCTCAACAAAAGAAACTAAGTGGGTGTGCATCCAACTTCCTTGCTCATGAAGACCTAGGGCATTTTGAGGAAGCCCATCATTGGAATATACAAGACAAGTTCTATAATGAAAAATTCTCACTAGTATATGAAAGTGACAACATAGGAGACTCTCTATCATGAAGATCATGGTGCTATTTTGAAGCACAAGTGTGGAAAAGATATAGTAGCATTGTCCCTTCTCTCTTTTCTCTCATTTTTTTGGTGGGCTCTTTGGCCACTTTTTTTTATTTGGTGGGCTCTTTGGTCTCTTTTCTTTTTAAGTCCTAAGTCTCATCCCGACTTGTGGGGGAATCATAGTCTTCATCATCCTTTCCTCACTTGGGACAATGCTCTAATAATGAAGATCATCACACTTTTATTGATTTACAACTCAATACTCAGAACAAAATATGACTCTATGTATATGCCTCCGGCGGTGTACCGGGATATGCAATGAATCAAGAGTGACATGTATGAAAAATTATGAAGGTGGCCTTGCCACAAATACGATTTCAACTACATGATCATGCAAAGAGCAATATGACAATGATGGAACGTGTCATAATAAACGAAACAGTGGAGAGTTGCATGGCAATATATCTCGGAATGGCTATGGAAATGCCATAATAGGTAGGTATGGTGGCTGTTTTGAGGAAGGTAATAATGGGTCCATGATACCGGTGAAGGTTGCGCGGCATAATAGAGGCTTGCAAAGTGGAAGGGTCAGTGTGCGTATGTCCATGGACTCACATTAGTCATAAAGAACTCATATACGTATTGAAAAGTCTACTTGCCCTCAAAGCAAAGTACTACTACGCATGCTCCTAGGGGAAGGGTTAGTAGGAGTTAACCATCGCGCGATCCCGAACTCCACTCATAAGGAAGACAATTAAAAGAGCACCCCATGCAACAAATTTGTCACACAACTTTTACCATACGTGCATGCTTCGGGACTTGCCAACTTCAACACAAGTATTTCTCAGTTTAATAATTTCCCAACTAGCATGACTCTACCATTACCACCTTTATATCTCACAACAATTATCAAGCATCAAATTGATCCTAGTGTTTAATGCACTTTCTATGATAGTTTTTATTATACCCAACTTGGATGCTCATCATTCTAGGACCAAATTTATAACCATAGCAAGTACAATGCTGTTGTAAAAGACTCCCAAAATAATAATATAAGTGAAGCATGAGAGATCAACAATTTCTTCAAAATTAAGCCACCGCCGTGCTCTACAAGATATAAGTGAAGCACATAGAGCAAAACTATCTAGCTCAAAAGATATAAGTGAAGCACATAGCATATTCTAATAAATTCTAATCAAGTGGGATTCTCCCCAAAAGGTGTGTACAGCAAGGATGATTGTGGAAAACTAAAAAGCAAAGACTCATATTATACATGACGCTCCAAGCAAAACACATATCATGTGGAGAATAAAAATATAGCTCCAAGTAAAGTTACCGATAGACAAAGACGAAAGAGGGGATGTCTTCCGGGGCATCCCCAAGCTTAGGCTTTTGGTTATCCTTGAATATCTTGGGGTGCCATGGGCATCCCCAAGCTTAGTCTCTTGACACTCCTTATTCCATATTCCATCAAATCTTTACCCAAAACTTGAAAACTTCACAACACAAAACTCAATAGGAAATCTCATAAGCTCCGTTAGTGCAAGAAAGAAAAAAACCATCACATAAGGTACTGTAATGAACTCATTCTTTATTTATATTGGTGTTAAACCTACTGTATTCCAACTTCTCTATGGTTCATACCCTACATACTATCCATAGATGCATCAAAATAAGCAAACAACACACAAAAAACGGAATCTGTCAAAAACAGAACAGTCTGTAGCAATTTGTAACTCTCGAATACTTCTGGAACTCTAAAAATCCTACCAAAATAGGAAGTCTTGGGAAATTTTTCTCTTGATCTACAGAAAAAAGAATCAATGCAAAAATCACATTTCTGTGAATTACTAAAATTATTTTCATGCGCACAAAGTTTCTGTTTTTCAGCAGAATCAAGTTTACTATCACCATAGGTTATCCTATAGGTTCTACATGGCACAAACACTAGTTAAAACATGAAAACACATATGAACAGAAGGTATATGAAATATTTATTACTAAACAGAAGAAAAAACAAAAAACTAAAATAAAATTGGGTTGCCTCCCAACTAGCGCTATTGTTTAACGCCCCAAGCTAGGCATAAAAGCGAGGATAGATCTAAGTAGTGCCATCTTTGGCACTCAATTCATAAGTAGCTCGCATGATAGATTCATAAGGTAATTTAACTTTCTTTCTTGTAAAGTGTTCCATGCCTTTCCTTAATGGAAATTGGAATCTAATACTCTCTTCCTTCATATCAATAATTGCACCAATCGTTCTAAGGAAAGGTCTACCAAGAATAATAGGACAAGAAAGATTGCAATCTATATCAATAACGATAAAATCTAAGGTCACATAATTCCTATTTAAAAAATAAGAACATCATTGATCCTTTCCATAGGTTTCTTAATGGTGGAATCCGCAAGGTGAAAATTTAAAGAACAATCATCAAGATCATGGAAACCTAGAATATCACATAAAGTTTTCGGAATCATGGAAACACTAGCACCCAAATCACATAAAGCATAGCATTCATGATCTTTAATATTAATCTTTATAGTAGGTTCCCACCCATCGTAAAGTTTTCTAGGTATAGAAACTTCCAAATTAAGTTTTTCATCATAAGATTGCATCAAGGCATCAACAATATGTTTGGTAAAAGCTTTTTTTGACTATAAGCATGAGGCGAATTCAACACGGATTGCAACAAGGAAATACAATCTACTAAGAACAATTATCATAATTAAATTCCTTGAAATCCAAGATAGTGGGTTCAATGCTATTTAAAGTCTTGACCTCTCCAATCCCACTTTTACCAAATTTAGCATCAAGATCTAAAAACTCTGAATCATTGGGACGCCTTTTAACTAAAGTTGACTCATCTCCAGTCCCATCATTATTAAGAATCATATTGCAAAACAAAGATTTAATAGGGGACACATCAATAACTTTTAGATCTTCATCATTATTTTCCCCTAACCCTTCTGGTTTTGCAGCCATCTTATTGACCAAGGTGGACGTCTTATTAGAAATTTGGGCTATTGATTTTTCAAGACGAGTAATTTGAGAATTCAAACCATAAAATTATTTAGACATATAATCAAGCTCTTTGTTCATATACCCCATAAAACCTTTTGTTCTTTAAGCTCTTTTCTGAAGAAACTATTATGCTCAAATTGTAAAGTCATAAAACTTCTAATTTTCGATTCAATCTCTTCCAACCTTCTAAGATGAAGGTCGGTGTTCTTAAGCAAAGCCATAAGGGCAAACATGCACACAAGAAAACAAGCAAAAGAGAGAGGAGACTGGGAAAGAGAGGGCGAATAAAACGGAAAGGGTGAAGTGGGGGAGAGGAAAACGAGAGGCAAATGGCAAATAATGTAATGCGTGGGAGATGAGTTTGTGATGGGTACTTGGTATGTCTTGACTTGAGCGAAGACCTCCCCGGCAACGGTGCCAGAAATCCTTCTTGCTACGTCTTGAGCTTGCGTTGGTTTTCCTTGAAGAGGAAAGGGTGATGCAGCAAAGTAGCGTAAGTATTTCCCTCAGTTTTTGAGAACCAAGGTATCAATCCAGTAGGAGGATCCTCAAAAGTCCCACGCACCTACACAAACAAACAAGAACTTGCAACCAACGCAATAAAGGGGTTGTCAATCCCTTCATGGCCACTCGCGAAAGTGAGATCTGATAGAGATAATATGATAAAATAAATATATTTTTGGTATTTTATGATATAGATTGGAAAAGTAAAGATGCAAATAAAAGTAGATGATAAACTTATATGATAAAAGATAGACCCGGGGGCCATAGGTTTCACTAGTGGCTTCTCTCAAGATAGCATAAGTATTACGGTGGGTGAACAAATTACTATCGAGCAATTGATAGAAAAGCGAATAATTATGATATTATCTAGGCATGATCATGTATATAGGCATCACGTCCGTGACAAGTAGACCGACTCCTGCCTGCAACTACTACTATTACTCCACACATCGACCGCTATCCAGCATGCATCTAGAGTATTAAGTTCGTAAAGAACAGAGTAACGCATTAAGAAAGATGACCTGATGTAGAGGGATAAACTCATGCAATATGATATAAACCCCATCTTTTTATCCTCGATGGCAACAATACAATACGTGCCTTGTTGCCCCTGCTGTCACTATGAAAGGATACCGCAAGATTGAACCCAAAGCTAAGCACTTCTTCCATTGCAAGAAAGATCAATCTAGTAGGCCAAACCAAACTGATAATTCGAAGAGACTTGCAAAGATAACTTAATCACACATAAAAGAATTCAGAGGAGATTCAAATATTTCCCATAGATAAACTTGATCATAAACCCACAATTCATCGGATCTCGACAAGCACACCACAAAAAGAGTTACATCGAATAGATCTCCAAGAATATCGAGGAGAACTTGGTATTGAGATTCCAAGAGAGAGAAGAAGCCATCTAGCTAATAACTATGGACCCGAAGGTCTGTGGTAAACTACTCACAACTCATCGGAAGGGCCTTGGAGATGATGTAGAGGCCCTCCATGGTCGATTCCCCCTCCGGCGGAGCGCCGACGAAGGTTCCAAGATGGGATCTCGCGGATACAGAAGGTTACGACGGTGGAAATAGTTTTTCGTGGTGCTCTCGGATGTTTTTGGGGTCCGTGGATATATATATATAGGAGGAAGAAGTAGGTCGGTGGACGCTCAAGGGGCCCACAAGGGTGGGGGCGCGCCCACCTATAGGGGGTGCGCCGGGCACCCTCGTGGTCACCTCGCTTGTTTCTTGACTTCTACTCCAAGTCCTCTGGATCACGTTTGTTCCAAAAAGATCGCTCCTGAAGGTTTCATTCCGTTTGGACTCCGTTTGATATTCCTTTTCTTCGAAACACTGAAATAGGCAAAAATACAGCAATTCGGGCTGGGCCTCCTGTTAGTAGGTTAGTCCCAATAATGATATAAAAGTGTAGAGTAAAGCCCATAAACATCCAAAACGGGTAATATAATAGCATGGAACAATCAAAAATTGTAGATACGTTGGAGACGTATCAAGCATCCCCAAGCTTAATTCTTGCTCGTCCTCGAGTAGGTAATGATAAAAACAAAAAATTTGATGTGGAATGCTACCTAGCTAATGGACGATGCCTAAACATTTAGGGAATATCTAATTTCCGTAAGATGACTTAACACCTAGACGGAGGGAGTACTACTCCTCAGTCCAGGTTTGATGGAATATTCGTCACCTCTTCTCTTCTTGTACATACTCCATTTGTATCTCACTTCCTGTGGCTTCGCACTCACACTATTTTCCTATTCTATGAACCTGTGTGTGCTTGTGCGTGTGTGTGTGTGTGTTTAGCAGCATGTGTGTGTTAGAGAGAGGGACATATCGACCTAATCCTACAGAGAGATGGTGTGTAGTGTACGATTTAGCCGCGAGAGTTGGTGCATCCTCTCGTTTCCGGGCACCCGCTCGGGACAGGCGGACAGCTGCCACGCCCGCTCCTGACCAGCTTGGCCCACCCAAAGCCCATCCATCGCCCGCGCGCGCTTCTCGCCGGAAATGGTCAGCACCGCTCCAAAGAATCGGTGCCGCATTCATGCCCAGGCAGAGCGGACGCGACCTCTCACGGGATCCTGCGTTGAAGGGAGAAGCGGATTCAAGAGTGATGGTTGCTTCGTCCGTCCAATTTACAATTGGGTCTATGTGATTTGACGGCTCATTGGTCATTATTACTGAGGTGGTAGGACTGTTGGATGTCCCACGCTTTCGGTGAAAGGAGGTACTAGTAGATTACAATTTTCTCTATTCTTACAGCAGAGGAGTGCGAGAGAACTGAAAACATGCAGGCTCAATGATTACATAGTACTAGTATAGTACGTATTGTAATTTATCAGTGAGATAAATTTGTACAATGCTATGAAGCTTCCAGCTTCTGTTTCATGTATCTTGCATCCAAGGTTGCCTGTTTCAACAAACATTTCATCAAATACAAAGGAGACTAACATGCATGCTATTGCATCTCAATGATTGACAGGTCATAGCCGATATGTACTCCCTCCATTCCAAAATAAATGTCTCAACTTTATGCAAACTTTAGTACAAAGTTGTACTACTACTAAAGTTGACACTTATTTTGGAACAGAGAAAGCTAAAGAAAAAATGATCCATGCAGTCCCTAGCCCTTGAACCGTAAACCCTAACCAGGCTTTAATTTGCTAGCAACGTTGGAGCTTCCCAAGAAATGAAGTTTGCAACCCTTTGACCATCGGATCATTTTGTGCAGTTTCACCAAAATTGAGATGAGCATCCCTGTGGCAAAGAAATTGAAGAAGCATGATTAGAATAAGATTAGTGGGACTAGTTGATGAGACATAAACTCATCACAAATACAGTACGTAGAAGCTAGTAGAGGTATGTGCGGGGCAAAGAAGTAGAGAAATATCCACACCGAGTGATGTGGGCAGCTGGAGCAGTGGTGCAAGCCGGCTGTAAAGGGAGTTCTACCTGAGGGATATCGGGACGTAGATCAACCTAGAGGAGGTGCCGGGAAGTGGCAACTGTCCACGTCGCGGCAGTGAGGACGAAGGAAACCTCACTGGCTTTGTGAGAGAGAACAACGGGGACCCCTGATCCGGACGTGCCAACAGTGGGTTTTCACCGTCGGCGACGGCGACCGCGTCTACACTAAGCATCCACCCCTTCCCCCGGCGGATATGATCCACCAAGATGTTAGAGATGTGGCCACAGTTGTTTTGTGCGAGAGTGTGAAGAGAGCAGCCCCAGAAAGCAACTGTGTAGGCTCTTCCTGACTATGTATATAGTGGAGCGGTTTCCTTTTCTCTCCATATGAACCTATTTATATTGCGTATGTTCCACTGAAGAAAAAAACTTTATTTATAAATGACGTGGCATCTACTACTCATTCTCCTATAAACCTTGCGCTTGGCATCTCCAAAATATTAACCTCGCGATTGGCTCTTCGCCTCTTTGGGAAGTCGAGCAATAATGGTACTGCAGTATATATCGTTCTGGCTATATGAGACCGAATGAATTGCTGCACGTCCACCATGTGGGCGAGGGTCGAGGGGCGAGGGAGAGTGCATACTATTTTGTCCCTTTCAATATGGACTACATACGGAGAAAAATGAGTGAATCTACACTCTAAAATACGTCTATATACATCAGTGTTTGGAGTATGTACTAGTAGTTCATATTGAAATCTACTAAAGGACATACTATATTCCAAACAATATGATAATCTCTCTAACCAAGGTAGGGACGAGGAGTAAACGGAGGGAGTAGTAAAATTTTCTCCTTGTCCTGCGAGCCACCGCGCGCGTGGGCGAGGGAGCGGGCGTAAGGCGTATAGTACTAGTAAGCAAGCTTCACCCCATCCTGTGAGCCACCGCGCCCGTGGGCAGGGGAGACGGCGTACTAAGCAAGCTTCTCCTCGTTCTATGAGTTGACGGGACACATCAAAAGTACTCCAGTGTATAGAGCCTTGCCTCTAAGGTAGGCCCCACATGGTTTGCATCTTTTTTAACATAACGCGTCAAGTCACAATTTTTTTGTTTACCCATGGTAGACGATCCTCCCTCCATCAAGTGGACAACCAGTACACGTGTCAAATTACCATGTGGGCTGCCTTGTCATACAGAAATTAGCTCCATCGTGTACCCGCGCGGGTGTGGTTGGGAAAGAGACGGGAGTACATGCGCCGTGCGTGCACCTCTTCTCTTTGTACATGTCGCCTACCTACATGGGTGTGTGTGAGAGAGATACAAACCTAGACAGATGGCGTGTGCGTTCGTGAGTGTTTTTTGTTTGGGGGTGTGATTTCATGAATGTATTTGTGGGAATATGTGTTGATGACATCTCAAACAAAATTTTGCATGCAATGCGTGTGAAATGGAGGCCTATCCATATCATATATAGAGGGCCGGGCGATCCAGTAAAAGAGAGGGAGGGGTCATAGATATCGATAGAGTCGAAGAGAGGATCAAGTGGGTGGGTGCGAGATCGATGAAGAGACCATCGAAATTGTGTGTGTGTGCAAGTCAAAGATATAGGGCGACTGACCTACCGGAACGTTAGAGGGCACAGGTCATGTTTGTGTGTGGTAGGGAGACATGACTAGAGTGCTCGATGTATCTGTGTGTGTGGGGGGTGGGGGGAGGCAGAGGCCTAACTATAGAGGTAGAACGAATCGTATATGTGTTGAGAAGGAGAGACCCGGCTATGTCTTGAGGGAGATCGATTGACATCCATACATAACTGAAGGACGGGAAATAGGATGGGATAGAGAGAGATAGAGATAGATAGAGAGAGAGAGAGGAGAGAGAGGGAGGGAGAGGGGTAGAGTGCTGGATGGGTGATGGAGTTGCTTCTCGAAGATGGTGGGAGAGGCCTACTAGACAAACTGAGGGTAGAACTGCAATATTATCAATAAGAGTGGGGATGTGTTTCTGTGTGTTCCTGTGCGTGATAGATCTGTTGGGACGCATGCATGGATGATGAAGGGGAACCATGTGTTTAGTAAGCAAACCTAACTAGATCGGTAGATCAATTGTTGTTTGTCGGAGGAAGGGAGAGACATAACTAATGAGGTAGATCGATCAACACGTGGGAAAAACGAGTTATAAGGACCTAGCTAGCTATATGTATAGCGGGAGATCGGTCGGTGTACATCCATTTGTTAGAGGCAAATAAGGCCCAGCGATACGGATAGACAGAGAGAATGGAGCAAGGAGGTGGTGCGAGAGGCCGAACTACTAGCTAGATAGGGGGAGGAGTGCGCGGTTGTGAGATCGATGAAAATAGGGGCGAGAGATTACACGTGCGTGGGGCCGTATGAGAGACACGAGGCATGGACATGGAAAGGAGGAGATGGAAGGTGCGTGTGCATGTTGTAGGCAGACATTGCCGGAGAGGTTTATCGGTCGGTATGTGTCGAAAAGGAGTGGTGGAGACTGTGGGAGAACGACCTAAAGAAAAAAAATGAATGTGCGTGATCGATAGAATGCTGAGGGAGGGGAGGGCGAGGAGGGCGTGTGCATGCACGAGAGAAAGTTAGTGCTAGCTACAAAGGTTAGAGGATTGTGTGGGTGTAAGAGACTAACAAAGAACATAATTTGACATGAAAGTGGATTCATATATTTGAATAGGAGATCATAGTGTTATAAACATATGCATGCATGAATATAGCGGTGATACGCGTGATGTGGTTTTGAGCATGTTATACCATAATGTGATAATGCATGGCGTTTGCAACCCACAGCTAAATGTCGAACAATCTAAACTGTCGGATTTTGGGTTCCGGCAAAAATCCTTGAGGTTCGAACACTAGGGTGCGCACGAAGATTTCCCCCTATCGAATCTCGCTCTCGCCGCGATCCCTAAGCTTAGATCGGTGAACTCACAGCACAAGAGACAAAAGATTTATACAGGTTCGGGCCATCATTGTGGTGTAATACCCTACTCCTGTGTGTGGTGGTGGATTGCCTCTTGGGCTGATGATGAACAGTACAAGGGAAGAACAGCCACCTGCGGAGAGGTGTTCTTGAGCTGGTGTGGTGTTCTCCTTGTTCAGGTTTCGGTCCCTTTCTACTGTGGTGGCTAGCCCTATTTATAGAGGCCCTGGTCCTCTCCCCAAATATTGAGCGGGAAGGGACCCAACAACGGCCAATTTGAAAGGGGGCAGCTAGTACAAGCTATCTTGACTAAAGGTGGTCTTCGTTTGTCAAAGGCGCTAGTGGTGACGCCGTATTGGGCTCCACGATGACCTCCGTCCTACCATCCTGCTGGTCTTGGTCTCATTGCACCGATATGGAAACCTTTGCCTGATGCCTCGGTACTCCGCGCCTGTGCTTGTCGCCTTAGCACCAAAGGGGAAACGAGGACACTGCGCGCTGGCGCCCACCTGGCCTTGGTGGTCACGGCTTGCGTCACGAGAACCTCACGAGGTACCCCTCGCCTTTATCTCTTCACCTCCTCGTGAGCCCGCCTGGTGAGGCCGCCCCTGAGGAGGCCTTGTGTCGTCCGCCTCGTGAGGCTTGGCCCCTCGCGAGGGTCTTGAGCATTGGTTGATGAAGACGAGCCGTACTAGGACACTGGTGGAGCCATGCTGCGGGCCACAGGCAGGCAAGTCTGGGACCCCCATTCCCAGAATGCTGACAGTAGCCCCCGGGCCCAAGGCGCGCTCGGACTTGGCTTAGCGGCGAAGCCAAAGGGCAAGTGCGGTGCACCGTGAGCCCCAACAGCCTGCAGCCTTGGTTGACGCGTAGCGACTGATTGGAGGTGGGTGTCTCCGCTTCCCCATGCTGCCTCGGCAACTGCCTGACTTGACGAGTCCCTGCTGCATGCAAAAAGGGTCATCATTACCTGTGGTCATGGAGGTCGACGGTTGGACTCCCTTGGGCTATAAATGAGGAGGGCGTGAGCCCCCGTCGCCCATCTCTTCCCATTCCGTTTGCTTCTCCTCCCCCGCTCCTGTTGCTTGTAGCGTCCCCCATGGCACATGTGAAGAGGTTTTCAGCCGCGGAGAAGGGGAAGGCTCGCTAGGAAGGGCCTGGCTCTCCTCCGCCCAAGCGCGGACGCGCTCGACCTCGCAAGCATGCCACGACCTGTCACATCCCTAGCTTTACCCTGGCCTTGGACTAGCTTGGTTGCTGCATCATGTTTAAATTCAAATGAAATTTGAATTGAGGAATATTGGAAGCCTCAAAACCCTAAATAAAAGAGGGGCAAAAACCCTAGAAATCTCATTCATTGCTCCAAAATGCTCCTCTTAAATGTTTGATAATTTTTGGTAAGGGTTCTGGTCCCAACCAAAATATTGAACATTTTTAAGGATTTATTTTTGGGACTTTGAATTTAAATCATTAGCTATTTGAATTTGAATTATATTCATATAATTAGAATATAATTTCAAATATCCCTGAAATATTTTATAAGCTTTTGGAAAAGTCCATCTAGCAATATAAAATACTCAGTGGAGTTTTTGGCATTGTTTGAATTATTTTTAAATTCAAAACAGTGGCAAAAGAATTAAATAAAAACAAAACAGAACAGAAAAATATAACACAGAAATTACCTGGACCTTACCTAGCAGCCACCCACAGCCCAACACTGTGCAGCCCACCTGCGCAGGCCCAGCCCACCTCCTCCCCCTTGTCTTCTTCCTCCCCTCGCACCGAAGCAGCTCGGTGGCGAGCGCCGACGCTGCCTCGGCCACCTCCTGCTTCCTCTCGTCGCCCTGGACTCCGTCCGCAACGCCATGCAGCCCCTGGCCCTTCTCACTCCCTCTGGACCGCTCCCCCTCCCCTGGCTCTCTCTTTCCCTCTCTTCCTGTGATCCCCGAACGCACCTAGGAGCGCCGCTCGCCGTAGCCATGACCACGGCCACCCCCTCCCCTCTCCGACGTGCTCCCGAGCTCCTGCACCTCGTCGCCAACCCCCTCACCGAGCCACGTGACCGGAAGGGCCCCGAGCAGCCGCCATCGTCATCATCCCCAAGCTCCGGCCCGGCGCCGTTCTCCGTCGAATTCGGCCACTCCGGCGCGCCCCCGAGCCCACTGACCCTCCCTACAGCTCCGCGGTGAGCCTCTGTGCAGAACCCCTCTCTCTCCCCTCGTGTTTGCGAGCCCTAGGCCATAGTTCCGTCGAGACCGAGACCTCACCGGCGCCGGACTTGTCGCCGTCGTCGTTTTGGTTCACCTCCGTCCAAACCGAGCACGCAGACGTACTCAGAGCACTCCCAGGAGCCCGTAGCACCCACCAACCCCTCCTCCCATGCACCATAGCGCCGGTCCCGCGAACCCCCGAGCTCCAGCCGCCGCCGGGGTCGATACCGCGCTCAACTCCGGCCACCCCACGCCCTCTCGTGGCTCCCCCTAGATGCGCGGGAGCACGGGCTTCCTCCTGGTGCCCTCAGGGTGCCCAACCGCAGCCTGTAGTGCCAACCCGAGCTACTCCGGCGAGGTTCCGCCGTCGCCGTGGTCGCCGGCGTCACTCGCCGACGTGGCCACTTAATTAGGGCGTAAACACCTCGCTAATCACCCACTAGAGCCACTGCCAAGTGGGCCCCGTGCCTAATTAATTAGTTTAACCTCTCTGTTTAGATTAGTACTAATTTTGTGGGCCCCATAGGTCAGTTTGACCTGGCCCCGTCACACTTTGACCGACCCCACACGTCGGAGTTGACCGTGCTGACGTGGCCTTTGACCCGGCCCCACCTGTCAGTGGGTTAAACAACCCTGTGTCACTGACGTGTGGCCCCCACACGTCAGGTTTGACCTGGAGGCGCCCTGTTGACCTGCTGACGTCGAGGTGATGTCATGCTGACGCATTAAATGATTTTCTGGATTTAAAAATAATGAGGAAATTCCAGAAAATGCCTAAAACTTCTATAATTCATAGAAAATTAACCGTAACTCCAAATTAAATAATTTATATATGAAAAATTATCAGAAAAATTCAAGGAATCCATCTGTACCATTTTCATGCATGTTAGAACAACTTATAGCTGCTGTTTAGCACAAATCAATTAAATGGCATTTGAATAATCACATATGGAGTTTGAATTTGAATTTTGTATTCAAACCAACTTCATTTAATCTGTTGCTAGTTGCATTAGCCCAAAACACATTCATTTTGCCATGTCATGATCATGCATCATATTGTGCATTGCATTGATTTTGTTCCCTTTTGTGTTACCGGTATTGTCCCCTCTCGATAGACGTGATATCGATGATGTGATCGTTGACACTGATGAAGACTCAATGCTATCTTCAGAAGTGCCAGGCAAGCAAAACCCCCTTGTTCATTCCGATAAAATCCCACTCTCTCGCTCCTGCTCTCTTTTACTGCATTAGGACAACAACGACATATTTGTTACTTCCTGCGGTAGCTGAACCCCTTTATCCTTTGCATGACCTGTCATTGCCACAGTAAATAGATGAAACCCACTAGTATGAGTAGGAATTGTTTGAGCCCTGTTGTGCCTACTCATTCATGTTTGTTTGTCATGCCTGCTACTGCTTAGAGTTGAGTCAGGTCTGATTCATCGGGGATGAATCAGAGGCGTGTGAACATGTCCTACTGTGTGTGAGCTAAGTGTGTGAACACGATTTGGTAAAGGTAGCGGTGAGAGGCCATGTAGGAGTACATGGTGGGTTGTCTCATTGCAGCCGTCCTCAGGAACTGAGTTCTGTGTTTGTGATCCATGATTCAGCTACTACCATACATTGGGCCCTGAAATATGACCCCGCTCGACTTCTTATTCACCCTTGTCCTCTGTCCAGGAGTTGCAAGTAGTTTCTGGTGTTTGTAGTATGCTGGAGGCTGTGGACAGCGCTGACCGTAGGGGTGGGCTGTGATGCGGTAGGCACGTGGCCGGGTATACCGGGCGCCCGTTTGGTGTCACGGAACCCTGTTCACATCGTTTGGGGCTGTGAGCGAAACTCCGGCCGGATCTCCTCATGGATGGAACCCGAATAGGCGATAAACCTGGACTAGAGACTTAGGTGTTTAGGTAGGTCGTGGTCTACACCCACGTCGGCTTTCGCTTGAAGTCTGCCGAGCACATGTCGTGTGCAGACGCTAAGTGGTGGAAACATGTATGAAGAAGTACACCCCTGCAGGGTTAACATCATCTATTCGAATAGCCGTGTCCGCGGTAAAGGACTTCTGGGTTGCTTATATCAGTTCATAGACAAGTGAAAGTGGATACTTTAAAATGCGCAAGATAAGCGTGAGTGCTATGGATGGCGTTCTCGTAGGGAGACGGGAGCGGATCCATAGTGGTGTATTGATATGGTGAATATGTGGACTCGTGTGCGCCACCTCAAAAGAGTTGCTTGCAGTCGTAGTTTAGGATAGCCACCGAGTCAAAGCTGGCTTGCTGCAGTTAAACCCCACCATCCCTTTGTTGATAATGATGCATATGTAGTTAGTTCTGATGTAAGTCTTGTTGGGTACATTTGTACTCACGTTTGCCTATTTTATGTTTTTGCAGAGAGACTTCGGTCTCACTAGTAGGTTCACGTGGACTTCGACGTTTAGCTTGTTACCTCAGCTACGATCTTGTGCCCTCGGCAGGATCTGATAGATAGTCAGGCTTCTCAGCCTTTTTCATTTATAGATGTCTGTACTCAGACATGATAGCTTCCGCTTGTGCTTTGACTTGTATGCTCTGATTGTTGGGTCATGAGACCCATGATTGTAATATCTCGCTCCTCGGAGCCTAATGAATAAACTACTTGAGTCGTAGAGTCATGTTGTGATGCCATGTTGTGTTTGCACATATCGAGCATATTGTGTGTATGTTATTGAAATGCTTGGTATGTGTGGGATCTGACTATCTAGTTGTTTATCCTTAGTAGCCTCTCTTACCGGGAAATGTCTCCTAGTGTTTCCACCGAGCCATGGTAGCTTGCTGCTGCTCCGGAACACTTAGGCTGGCCGGCATGTGTCCTTCTTCGTTCCTGTGTCTGTCCCTTCGGGGAAATGTCACGCGGTGAATACCGGAGTCCTGTTAGCCCGCTACAGCCCGGTTCACCGGAGTCCTGCTAGCCCAGTGCTACAGCCTGGATTCACTCGCTGATGACCGACACGTTCGATGCTGGGTCATGGATGCCTGTCCCTGTAAGTCTGTGCCGCTTTGGGTTTACGACTAGCCATGTCAGCCCGGGCTCCTTATCATATGGATGCTAGCGACACTGTCATATACGTGTGCCAAAAGGCGCAAACGGTCCCGGGTAAAGGTAAGGCGACACCCGTGGGAATACCGTGCGTGAGGCCGCAAAGTGATATGAAGTGTTACATGCTAGATCTATGTGGCATTGAGTCGGGGTCCTGACAGCGTTGGTATCAGAGCCAGACTGCCTGTAGGATTACCGAGCCAAACTGGTCGAAGTTGAGTCTAGAAATTCTTTAGTTATATAAGGGAATTGATTGTGGGATGGAACGTAAGGCTCTTTTTACTCCTTACACCTTATGCCTTCTGATCTGAGTCATCATCTTCTCTTCTACGGGGATTAAGAACTAGGCTATCTCTTCTTTCTATTAGGATCACGTGTTACTAATCAGTAGACTTATAGATTGTTGGATTTAAGTCTCAGTTCAGTTCCTACTACTTCCGTATGTTAATTGTTGATCTCGGAACCTTGATATTGTGCTTCTAAGTGGTTATGCCACCATTTTTGTGAATGTCTCAAATCTTTTCTGAGCATTTACAGCCGTTATGCTGTCCGAGTCATCCCAGGTTTCTAAATAGTCCGATGCATTTGCAAATCCTTTCCCTCTGGTTTCGATGCTCCTTTATGCCAGCTCAATCACACTAATCGGTGTGTTGAGGTAATTATTGCCTCGACATATATGTTGGAATTATTATTATGACCCTAGGTGCTTAGGGGATCATCTAGTGGTCTAGCCATGATTTGTGTCCTAGTGTGAAGATTCTGGCCTTTATTCTCGGAAGCATCCCGTGATGCTACTTAGTAGTAGGTATTCTACTCCTGGGTTCTGAACCCGAGATTCACTCTACCTACTTCATGTGGATAGTAATTGCTAGTGCCTTTAGGATATTAGTAACCTTTGCGATAGTCCTTGAAGTCCGTGGTATCTTCTTCTTCCAACTACCATGAACCATTATGGCAGATGTTTATTGGATCAAAAAAAATCACAATTAGAGTACTCTTGAGGAGTTCTCCATTCATAAATCGTGACTCTGCCAGTCCTACCTCTCTGCATGGGTTACCTGGAAGAAATGTTGAATTCGTTCGACATGCCAAACCATGCATCCACAACTCAGAAAATCGTGTGTTCCTTTGAGTTTTCCCTCTTTAGTTGTCTACTGACCTTCGTCTATCAATTGATAGTCAAGAGTATGCGTGCGTTCGTTTATCGATGCCTATTACTCTTGTGGTCCGTCAAGCCATTCTATCGCAGAATGACTAGGAGAAACAAACTCCAGTACCTCTTCCATATCTAGGATTGGGTCAAAGCAATTGTGCTCCGCAGATCAAAATGCCAGTCCAGCTTTTGCTTCTGTTCTACCCTGAAGTATTACCGTCTTTATGTCAGGATTTTCATGAGGATTGCACCGGCTCTTGTGAATTCTTGACGTAGTGATACTTCTCACCATCATTACTCATTCCTCGGTTCCGTGTGGTTATAACCGGAATGTCGACAAGTGAATCGTGATGTGTGAAATCAATACGCCTAGCAACCTCGTTGCTGGGTAGTTAAAGGACAATAATTTCATTCTTAGCGTGTTGGTTTTGAATCATCATTCTAAGGTTGATCATGCTACCTAGTCCATTCTCCTGGTTCACTCCTCGATCGATGAGTTAGGATTATTTCAAATCCTTGCTCTATTGATCATATCGTCTTGCCCTGAAAAGCAAGATTGTTCTCGAGCTTAGTAACATACCGGTGGTTTGTGATTTTCCGAAGATCTTCTCGGAAGTATTACCAGGTTGTCACCTGACCGCTGTGTTGAGCTTGTGATCAAGTTGGGTTCTTGTGAACCACCCTCTCTCCAAGATCGGTGTTAGATATCCCTGAGCTAGTTGGTTAAGCTAGACAACAACTTGGAGAGTTGGAAGATAAAATCTTGCCTGACTTAGTTCGTTCCAAAGGGATATTCTTGTGTAGTGTGTGTTGAAGAAAGATGATATCTTCATCGATTGGTCCCTGTGATCAGTTGTTGGACCTATTGTCTTATCAATCCTTTGATTTGAGTGTGGGTCATCGTCAAGTCAAATCAGTACCAACGATGCTCGTAATGTTGTCTTATTCGTGGTTGATCCCTCGAGCATACACCATTACATCTTTGGTCTGACCAATGCTATCACCGTGTTCACTTAACTATGGAATTCCTTTTAAAAGGAAACCCAGATGAATTGTTGTTGTGCCCATTGACAACATCCTTATCTCCTCCATGATTTTGTTGAACATTAAGCTAGTGTTGGAAACTTTTGAAAGAATTTGTTCATGCTAGTTCATGAAGCATATGTTCGGATGTAAGAAGTGACTTCCTCCAGTTCATGTGCATCTGATGCAAGTTGCCGCCGTGGATTCGAGAAAGTCAATGTTGCTTTCTTTGGTATCATTCCAAATCAGTCATGCACACGTGCGAAGAATGCTGTGGTTTGAAGACTTGCAACCTTCAATCTATATGTATCCCTAGCACACCAAGCCACTGATTGATTTGTTCAAGGAGAAGGAGTTCCTTCATAAGAGCTAATCCGGACTTATGAAAGAACTTCGATACCCTCGTTGATGGTTCCCCCTCCTGAACTCGGTAGTGTTTTATTATAAGACTACCACGTGGTCATGCTTGTCTGGGACAACGTGTTCACATGTTTGTAGCAGAACCAGCTCATGTTTTGGAGCTTGCTATCGTAGTTCATCTTCCGAGAATCCCGCAACGTCATCTCGTCGATTTGTGTTGCAAACTTTCATTTTTCTTCCTAGACTCGATGGGTCTGGAATATTCTGACACCAACCAGATCTGAATCTCAGGCAGATATGATGGTTGGAACATTTCCCCAAGAACTATAATATTGGTTCCTCGATAACTGGTAAAGTGGATGTCGTGGCCAGCACCACCCAGCCGAAAGACCTATTATTGTAGTATCTTGATTGAAGAAGTTGGCCACCTCCCCATAAGGACTTCATAGGATTTACCTCCGTAACTGTTCCTTATGGATTCTATTGCTCCCGAAGTCCGACCTTTTACTTGATGTTCTAGTTATCAAACCATATCTATGAATGGGATACACTAGCACATCAAGGAGAACATTAGAAGCGGAGTGCTAAATGTCTCTCGGTCGATCATCCAGATTTTGTTTCCTTGGCCTCGCTAAGGTGAAATCTAAGAAAGTGTTATCTTTCTTTGCATCTGCATCCTCCATCACCGTTCATCATGGTAGTAAGTTGTGTTACCGGACCCTTGACACGGATGTTGGTAAAACCTTGACGAATGTGGAAATGCTCAAGTTCTTGAGAGCACGCACAAGTGCTACGTGTTATCATCGGCACTAACTGGGATTCCTCTCAGTTTCCTCGGCAATGCTATGACCTCTTCAGACAGTGAAATCACTCTCTGTTGTTGGGTTCTTCCCCAGTTACCAGAATCATTCCCAGCATTTGCATTTTGTTCCTAGCTTGCACCGCCAATGTGCCATTCTACCATGGGTCTCTTCCATTTCCGGTGGTAAGCAAATTCATCCATTACGTTGTCTTCAACAAGGTAATCCACATCATCCAAGTCTGAGTATGCCATTCTACCGACCCCCTCCAAATGATCGCTTGTGATTGCCTTAGGCTGGTATAAAGAGTTTCAATGATCTTTGAATCAAAGGTAATTCTTTTTGCCACTTAAGGGGATATATCTACGAGTCACCATCCCTAAGATGCCTCGTTGTGGTATCATGGCAACTCAACTCCTCGCTACGTTGACAATTGATTACCACCTTCTTAAGCGTGAAATTGTTGTCCACCTAGTGAACCTTCGTCATCCGTTTCTTTCCACCCCTCTCGATGTGTATCTCGTGTCTCAACCGAGAGATGGTCCTATGTCTCATTCCGTGAGTTGTTCGACCTTCGAGAAGATCGACCCTTCTAGAGTCTCCTTCTTCCCTCCATGTCATGTTGACAGGATTTTTCAAGGCAAGACTTCAAGACAATGATGGTGAATGAATCAACGTTCAATTGAAGTGCACCCTGGATCGTGAAGATTATACTAGTTGCGTTTTCCTTCACCTTACCCTACGCTTGAATCTCGAGACGAGATTCTTGTTTAGTGGGGGTGAGTTGTCACATCCCTAGCTTTACCCTGGCCTTGGACTAGCTTGGTTGCTGCATCATGTTTAAATTCAAATGAAATTTGAATTGAGGAATATTGGAAGCCTCAAAACCCTAAATAAAAGAGGGGCAAAAACCCTAGAAATCTCATTCATTGCTCCAAAATGCTCCTCTTAAATGTTTGATAATTTTTGGTAAGGGTTCTGGTCCCAACCAAAATATTGAACATTTTTAAGGATTTATTTTTGGGACTTTGAATTTAAATCATTAGCTATTTGAATTTGAATTATATTCATATAATTAGAATATAATTTCAAATATCCTTGAAATATTTTATAAGCTTTTGGAAAAGTCCATCTAGCAATATAAAATACTCAGTGGAGTTTTTGGCATTGTTTGAATTATTTTTAAATTCAAAACAGTGGCAAAAGAATTAAATAAAAACAAAACAGAACAGAAAAATATAACACAGAAATTACCTGGACCTTACCTAGCAGCCACCCACAGCCCAACACTGTGCAGCCCACCTGCGCAGGCCCAGCCCACCTCCTCCCCCTTGTCTTCTTCCTCCCCTCGCACCGAAGCAGCTCGGTGGCGAGCGCCGACGCTGCCTCGGCCACCTCCTGCTTCCTCTCGTCGCCCTGGACTCCGTCCGCAACGCCACGCAGCCCCTGGCCCTTCTCACTCCCTCTGGACCGCTCCCCCTCCCCTGGCTCTCTCTTTCCCTCTCTTCCTGTGATCCCCGAACGCACCTGGGAGCGCCGCTCGCCGTAGCCATGACCACGGCCACCCCCTCCCCTCTCCGACGTGCTCCCGAGCTCCTGCACCTCGTCGCCAACCCCCTCACCGAGCCACGTGACCGGAAGGGCCCCGAGCAGCCGCCATCGTCATCATCCCCAAGCTCCGGCCCGGCGCCATTCTCCGTCGAATTCGGCCACTCCGGCGCGCCCCCGAGCCCACTGACCCTCCCTACAGCTCCGCGGTGAGCCTCTGTGCAGAACCCCTCTCTCTCCCCTCGTGTTTGCGAGCCCTAGGCCATAGTTCCGTCGAGACCGAGACCTCACCGGCGCCGGACTTGTCGCCGTCGTCGTTTTGGTTCACCTCCGTCCAAACCGAGCATGCAGACGTACTCAGAGCACTCCCAGGAGCCCGTAGCACCAACCAACCCCTCCTCCCATGCACCATAGTGCCGGTCCCGCGAACCCCCGAGCTCCGGCCGCCGCCGGGGTCGATACCGCGCTCAACTCCGGCCACCCCACGCCCTCTCGTGGCTCCCCTAGATGCGCGGGAGCACGGGCTTCCTCCTGGTGCCCTCAGGGTGCCCAACCGCAGCCTGTAGTGCCAACCCGAGCTACTCCGGCGAGGTTCCGCCGTCGCCGTGGTCACCGGCGTCACTCGCCGACGTGGCCACTTAATTAGGGCGTAAACACCTCGCTAATCACCCACTAGAGCCACTGCCAAGTGGGCCCCGTGCCTAATTAATTAGTTTAACCTCTCTGTTTAGATTAGTACTAATTTTGTGGGCCCCATAGGTCAGTTTGACCTGGCCCCGTCACACTTTGACCGACCCCACACGTCGGAGTTGACCGTGCTGACGTGGCCTTTGACCCGGCCCCACCTGTCAGTGGGTTAAACAACCCTGTGTCACTGACGTGTGGCCCCCACACGTCAGGTTTGACCTGGAGGCGCCCTGTTGACCTGCTGACGTCGAGGTGATGTCATGCTGACGCATTAAATGATTTTCTGGATTTAAAAATAATCAGGAAATTCCAGAAAATGCCTAAAACTTCTATAATTCATAGAAAATTAACCGTAACTCCAAATTAAATAATTTATATATGAAAAATTATCAGAAAAATTCAAGGAATCCATCTGTACCATTTTCATGCATGTTAGAACAACTTATAGCTGCTGTTTAGCACAAATCAATTAAATGGCATTTGAATAATCACATATGGAGTTTGAATTTGAATTTTGTATTCAAACCAACTTCATTTAATCTGTTGCTAGTTGCATTAGCCCAAAACACATTCATTTTGCCATGTCATGATCATGCATCATATTGTGCATTGCATTGATTTTGTTCCCTTTTGTGTTACCGGTATTGTCCCCTCTCGATAGGCGTGATATCGATGATGTGATCGTTGACACTGATGAAGACTCAATGCTATCTTCAGAAGTGGCAGGCAAGCAAAACCCCCTTGTTCATTCCGATAAAATCCCACTCTCTCGCTCCTGCTCTCTTTTACTGCATTAGGACAACAACGACATATTTGTTACTTGTTGCGGTAGCTGAACCCCTTTATCCTTTGCATGACCTGTCATTCCCACAGTAAATAGATGAAACCCACTAGTATGAGTAGGAATTGTTTGAGCCCTGTTGTGCCTACTCATTCATGTTTGTTTGTCATGCCTGCTACTGCTTAGAGTTGAGTCAGGTCTGATTCATCGGGGATGAATCAGAGGCGTGTGAACATGTCCTACTGTGTGTGAGCTAAGTGTGTGAACACGATTTGGTAAAGGTAGCGGTGAGAGGCCATGTAGGAGTACATGGTGGGTTGTCTCATTGCAGCCGTCCTCAGGAACTGAGTTCTGTGTTTGTGATCCATGATTCAGCTACTACCATACATTGGGCCCTGAAATATGACCCCGCTCGACTTCTTATTCACCCTTGTCCTCTGTCCAGGAGTTGCAAGTAGTTTCTGGTGTTTGTAGTATGCTGGAGGCCGTGGACAGCGCTGATCGTAGGGGTGGGCTGTGATGCGGTAGGCACGTGGCCGGGTATACCGGGCGCCCGTTTGGTGTCACGGAACCCTGTTCACATCGTTTGGGGCTGTGAGCGAAACTCCGGCCGGATCTCCTCATGGATGGAACCCGAATAGGCGATAAACCTGGACTAGAGACTTGAGTGTTTAGGTAGGTCGTGGTCTACACCCACGTCGGCTTTCGCTTGAAGTCTGCCGAGCACATGCCGTGTGCAGACGCTAAGTGGTGGAAACATGTATGAAGAAGTACACCCCTGCAGGGTTAACATCATCTATTCGAATAGCCGTGTCCGCGGTAAAGGACTTCTGGGTTGCTTATATCAGTTCATAGACAAGTGAAAGTGGATACTTTAAAATGCGCAAGATAAGCGTGAGTGCTATGGATGGCGTTCTCGTAGGGAGACGGGAGCGGATCCATAGTGGTGTATTGATATGGTGAATATGTGGACTCGTGTGCGCCACCTCAAAAGAGTTGCTTGCAGTCGTAGTTTAGGATAGCCACCGAGTCAAAGCTGGCTTGCTGCAGTTAAACCCCACCATCCCTTTGTTGATAATGATGCATATGTAGTTAGTTCTGATGTAAGTCTTGCTGGGTACATTTGTACTCACGTTTGCCTATTTTATGTTTTTGCAGAGAGACTTCGGTCTCACTAGTAGGTTCACGTGGACTTCGACGTTTAGCTTGTTACCTCAGCTACGATCTTGTGCCCTCGGCAGGATCTGATAGATAGTCAGGCTTCTCAGCCTTTTTCATTTATAGATGTCTGTACTCAGACATGATAGCTTCCGCTTGTGCTTTGACTTGTATGCTCTGATTGCTGGGTCATGAGACCCATGATTGTAATATCTCGCTCCTCGGAGCCTAATGAATAAACTACTTGAGTCGTAGAGTCATGTTGTGATGCCATGCTGTGTTTGCACATATCGAGCATATTGTGTGTATGTTATTGAAATGCTTGGTATGTGTGGGATCTGACTATCTAGTTGTTTATCCTTAGTAGCCTCTCTTACCGGGAAATGTCTCCTAGTGTTTCCACCGAGCCATGGTAGCTTGCTACTGCTCCGGAACACTTAGGCTGGCCGGCATGTGTCCTTCTTCGTTCCTGTGTCTGTCCCTTCGGGGAAATGTCACGCGGTGAATACCGGAGTCCTGTTAGCCCGCTACAGCCCGGTTCACCGGAGTCCTGCTAGCCCAGTGCTACAGCCTGGATTCACTCGCTGATGACCGACACGTTCGATGCTGGGTCATGGATGCCTGTCCCTGTAAGTCTGTGCCGCTTTGGGTTTACGACTAGCCATGTCAGCCCGGGCTCCTTATCATATGGATGCTAGCGACACTGTCATATACGTGTGCCAAAAGGCGCAAACGGTCCCGGGTAAAGGTAAGGCGACACCCGTGGGAATACCGTGCGTGAGGCCGCAAAGTGATATGAAGTGTTACATGCTAGATCTATGTGGCATTGAGTCGGGGTCCTGACACGACCCCTGTCATGGCTCTCTGCGGCCACGACGGTGGCCCTTCACGTGGTGGGGGCCGCCCATGTCGAGGCAGCCCGGTTGGTGGAAGGAGACGTGATGTGGCCGCGCGGCCTCCCCGGCAGTGCTTCCACTCAGCGGAGGTGCTGCCGGAGTACGTCGTGTGGTCGGATAACCCGGCCGGCAATTGGCTTCAGCTCCCGCGCTTATTCGTCGGCCAGTTGCCGGCTGCTGGCCCAGGTGGGCTCTGGTTGCAGGCGGACGGCTGCTGCAGCAGGGCCTCCTGGGTCGTGGTGGAGGTCTCCGTCGCTGGCAACGCAGCCCTGGCCCGAGGCTGGCAGACGTTTGCCCCCGCGTGCGGTCTGGGCAGGCGGTGCACCCTCCACTTCAAGTATGATGGCGACGCGACCCTCTACGTGAGGGTGTCCGGAGAGGATGTCCGCCGCATTGGCTGCTTCCCTGAAGACAATGACGGTGACGAGGTGCTCGTTCTTGGCGACGGTCGTGATGGGGGTAAAGGTGAACTTGCTCTCGGCGGCGACCGCGGCTCGTCTAGCTACGGCGGCTCTTCCTCCAGCGGTGGCTAGGATCAACCGCCACGTCGCCGTGTCCGCCTTGAGGACGGGCAGCGGGGCGTCCCGTCGCCGCACTTCAGTGAAGTGCGAGGTGGGGTCTGGCTGAGCTCAGGAGGTCGCCATAGATCCCTCCTCGCGAACTGCTGCGAGGCGCGTGCTGCTTTTGTTTTGTTTTCCTTCCTTCTTGCATTGAAAGAGACAAGTATGGGGCCCCGTGGGGGCATGCAACAAACTATGATTTCCTAGTTAACTTGTTGTATTTATTGTTCCTATGCTATGTTATGGCGTCATTGTGGTACGTTGCCGTGTAGGAACAACTTAGCTTGGCATGTTTGAAGTAGTTTCCGCCGTGCGAGGTGTCTGCTTCAGGCCTCGTTGGGTGCCTTAAGAGCTGCAAAAACTTGTTGAGAGACTATCATTTCCCGAACCCTGGTCGCAAGGGCTGCTGGCCGTGGCCCGGCGCTTCGTGTCGCGGTACCCGAGGGGCATAGACTGAGAGGGGTGCTCCTGCTGCAAACTCGAACGAGAATGCCTCGCAACAATTAGAAGAGAAAGGGCTCACAAGGGAACCCGCACAGCCCCCTCGCGAGGCTTACGAGAGAGAGCAAGTCAAACAAAGAGCTGAAGACAGAAAGCAGAGGCAGAAGGCGACGGAACAGAACCAGCAAGGAACACCAGAAGCAACTTTAATCAAGGTTCAAACAAGGAAGAGCGAGCCAACTGCAGAAAGCAAATGAAAAACTGCGTCCGGCACCTAGTCTAGTCTTCGACGTCTTCTCACCAGGGCGGAGCTAAGTGCTGCCACTAGGCGTGGGAGGGAGCCCCCGAGGCCCAAGGGCGGCACTCCTGAGACTTTGGGGCATGTATAGCCCCACTCATTATTACGTGAGAGTTTCACGGGCAGCGAGCTTCATAGGCATTGGGCCTTCTTCACAGGCACCGGGCCTTTCTTCGGGCGGCGAGCTTCACAGGCACTGGGCCTTCTTCACAGGCATAGGGCCTTTCTTCAGGGGTAGAACTTCCGGAGGTGCTGGATGTTCCAGGCGTTCGGGATGCGTACCCCATCCTGAGTCTCCAGGCGCGCGGCGCCAGGCCTGGAGACATGGACAACCTTGAATGGGCCATCCCACATGGGTGAGAGCTTATGCAGCCCTTCCCTAGAGAGCAACCGCCTCAGTACGAGGTCATCTACCTTGAGCGTCTTGGGGCGGATGATGCGACAGTGATACCGTCGCAGCGCCTGCTAGTATCTTGCCGCCCGTAGTGTGGCTTCACAGCGGCATTCCTCCCCCAGCACGACGTCCATCCCCCGCATGGCGTCCTGCTACGCCTCATCAAACGCCAGGACCCGTGCAGAGCGACGCCTGACCTCGTGAGGGAGAACCGCTTCTGCTTCGTAGACGAGGAAGAACGAGGTCTCACCCGTTGGCTTGGTGGCGGTGGTGCGGATGGACCACAACACGAACTGGAGTTCGTCGTGCCAGTCCCTGCTGCAGACCTCCAGCTTCTTCTTGAAGGTCCTGGTCTTGAGGCCCCTCAGGACCTCCGCGTTGGCGCGTTCGGCCTGGCCGTTGCTCCGGGGGTGCACCACCGACGCGTAGCAGATCTGCGTTCCAAGGTTAGCACAATACGTCTGGAAGAGATTGCTAGTGAACTGCGAACCGTTCTCGGTGATGATGCGGTTAGGGACCCCGAACCGGCTCACGAGGCCCTTGATGAACTTGACCGCCGAGCCGGCTGGGATGGTCCGGACGGCTTCCACCTCCGCCCACTTGGTGAACTTGTCGATGGCGATGTCGAGGTAGCGGTAGCCCCCGGGCACTCGAGGGAATGGGCCCAAGATATCCAGCCCCCAGACCGCGAACGGACACAAGAGCGGGATGGTCTGCAGGCCCTGTGTTGGATAATGGATCTGCTTGGCATGGAATTGGCAGGCTTCGCAGGACTTCACCAGCTCGGTCGCGTCGTTGAGTGCCGTGGGCCAGTAGAACCCATTGTGAAATGCCTTGCCGACGAGGGTCCGTGACGATGAGTGGTGTCCACAATCTCCACCATGTACGCCGGCCAGCAGCTCTTTCCCCTGTTCCCTAGAGATGCATCGCAGAGAAACGTCATTCGACCGCTTCTGGTATAACTCACCGTCTTGGATGTAGTAGGCCGTGGCCTGCCGGGCCACGCGCTCTGTGTCCTCCTCCTTCTCCGGCAGTGTCCCTTGCATCAGGTATTCCTTGAATTCCTTGGTCCAGCATCCCTCCTGAGGCTCCAGTAGTAGGCGCGCTCCCGAGGTCGGGCCATAGGCCGATTCTCCTGTGGCAGGTGGCTGAGGGAGTTCTTCCCGAGGTTGTGCCGTTCTTGAAAGCGGTGGTGCCACCGATGGCTTGAAGAGTCATTCCTCAAAAACGCCAGGCTCCCAAGGCAGCCGTTTGGATGCCCTCTTGGCGATGTCATCAGCCTCTTGGTTGGTGCCGCGGGGCACATGCTGCAACTCTAGCCTCCAAAATTGCTTCTCCATCTTGCGTACTTCCCTGAGATATGCTTCCATGTGCTCGTCCTTCGGCTCGTACACCTTGTTGGAGAAGTTGAGGAGGAGTTGCGAATCACCCTTGATGACAAGGCACTTCATTCCCAGTGCTGCTGCAGCTTTTAGGCCTACTATGAGGCCCTCGTATTCTGCTATGTTGTTGGAGACCTTCTCGCCCTGCTGGAAACAGAGCTATACGGCATAGTAGAGCTTGTCCTGAGTGGGTGATATCAGCATTGCGCCAGCCCCCGCGCCCTGCCGTGAGAAGGCACCATTGAAATACATGACCCAGCCATCTGGTGCCTCACTTCCTGGGGAGAGAGACCGATCCTCGCCCATCTTGAGCTCTGGTGCTTCCGTCCATTCAGCCATGAAATCAGCAAGTGCGGCTCCGTTGATGACCCTGGTGGTGCTGAACTCTAGCTGAAATGCCTACAGCTCGATGTTCCATTTAGCGACTCTCCCAGCGGAGTTGGGGCTCCGGAGTACCCTTTCCAGCGGGTAGGACGAGACGACCTTGATGGGGTGACCTTGAAAGTAGTGTCGCAGCTTGCGCGAGGCCACCAAGAGCGCGAGTAAGAGCTTCTGAGGCATGAGGTACCACGCCCTTGCATCCTGCAACACTGTGCTGACAAAGTACACCGGGTGCTCGACGAGGGTGGGTGTGCTGACGTGGCCTACATCTTCCGGAGGTTGAGGCACCTCCTGAGATAATGGAGCCCCCAACGCCTAGTTTCTTGGTGGGGCTTCTTCAACACTAGGGGCATCTTTCTGCTGGGCTTGGTCCCACACTGCCGTTGTCGTGGTCCTCGTGAGGCTTTCCTGGTCTTGTGCCTCCCCGACTGAGGCCGTAGCTGGGCGGGACGCGACCTTAGCCTGGCGCTCCTCCCGAACTGCCACCAGGGCCGCGCTAGCGGAGTAGGGAGTGGCGGCAAAGTAGAGCACCAGGGGCTCGAGAGGGCGCAACTGTCGGTGTCAAAACTGGCGGATCTCGGGTAGGGGGTCCCGATCTGTGCGTCTTAGGCTGATGGTAACAGGAAGCAAGGGACACAATATTTACCCAGGTTCGGGCCCTCTCGATGGAGGTAAAACCCTACTTCCTGCTTGATTAATATTGAAGATATGAGTAGTACAAGAGTAGATCTACCACGAGATCGTAGAGGCTAGACCCTAAGAGCTAGCCTATGATGGTATGATTGTAATTGTGATCGGCCTTCTAAGGACCAACCTCTCTGGTTTATATAGACACCGGAGAGGGCTAGGGTTTACATGGAGTCGGTTACAAGGAAGGAAACACAATATCCGGATCGCCAAGCTTGCCTTCCACACAAAGGAGAGTCCCATCCGAACACGGGCCGGAGTCTTGAGTCTTGTATCTTCACGCTTCAACAGTCCGGATGATGTATACAGTCCGGCTGTCCGGATACCCCCTAATCCAGGAATCCCTTAGCGACGCCACCATCACGGGAGGGCTGGTCAGGTACTTCTTGAGGTCTTGAAACTCTTGGTCGGCCTCCTGTGTCCACTCGAATGGGCTCTTTTTCTTCATCAGCTTGAAGAAAGGTAGGGCACGCTCCCCCAGCTTGGAGATGAAGCGTCCCAACGCAGTCACGCGGCCGGTGAGCTTCTGCATTTCTCTGAGGGTTTGCGGCGGACTCATGTCTTCGATTGCCTTGACCTTCTCCGGGTTGGCCTCGATCCCCCTATGGGACACGAGGAAGCCCAGTATTTTTCCTGAAGGGACGCCGAACACACACTTCTCTGGGTTGAGTCGCAGGTCTACCTAGCAAAGGCTCGCGAAGGTCTCCTCCAAGTCTTGGATTAAGGTTCTTGCCTCCCGAGACTTCACCACAATGTCGTCGATGTAAGCCTCAGCGTTCTGCCCGAGCTGCCAGCCCAAGGCAATGTGCATCAGCCGTTGGAAGGTCGCGCCCGCGTTGTGCAACCCGAACAGCATGCATGTGTAGCATTATACCCCACATGGGGTCAGGAAGGCTGTCTTCTCCACGTCTTCCACCGCCATCTTGATCTGGTGATAACCCAAAATCACATCCAGGAAACATAGCAGGTCGCACTCGGTGGTGGATTCGACGATCTGGTCGATGCGGGGAAGCGGGAACGGATCTTGGGGGAAGGCCTTGTTGAGGTTAGTGAAGTCGACGCACATGCGCTCCTTTCCCCCTTTTTTGGCACGACAACGGGGTTTGCCAGCCATTCGGGGTAGCGAACCTCGGGAATAACACTTGCTGCCTCCAGCTTGCGGGTTTCTTAGACAATGAAGGCTTGCTTCTCCATGGACTGCCACCTCACCTTCTGCTTCACATGCCGTACATTGGGGCATACATTCAGGTGATGCTCAATCACCTCCCTTGGGACCCCCACTAGCTGCTTGGGTTCCCACGTGAACACCTCCTTGTTCGCACGCAAGAATGTCACCAGCGCCTTCTCTTGGTCGGGGTCTAGCTCGGCACCTATGGTGAAGGTGGCTCCCGAGGACCCATCTTCCTCCACCAGCACCTGCTTGGTCTCCGCCTTATCCTGAGTGAACAGCTGGTTCTTTTTGTTTAGTGCAGCTTCCTTGACCTTGGAGGCATCTGTGTCGGCAGGCTGCGCCGCCACCGCGGACTTGAGGGCTAGCTTGAGCGCCATAAGAGCCTCCTTGGTATCTCCAGCTATGGTGAGGACGTTGTCGCTCCCAGGCATCTTCATGAGGTTGTAGGCTGGATGGGTTGCTGCCATGAACTAAGCAAGGGCTGGGTATCCGAGGATGGCATTGTACGGGAGGCCGATGTGAGCAACGTCGAAGTCGACCAGCTCCGTGCGGTAGTTGTCGCGGGTGCCAAAGGTTAAGGGAAGGTGGATCTGCCCTAGGGAACTGGAGGAACCAACTCCGACGCCTGAGAAGGGCTTGCTGGGTCGGAGCCGCTCCAATAGTACATGGAGGAGGCTGAAGGCCTCCACTGAGAGAACGTTGAGGCCGGCGCCATCGTCGATGAGGGTTTTGGTGATGGCCACTTGGCAGATGGTGGGCGTGCAGAGCATCGGGAGCGCACCCGAGAAGGCGGTGGTGATGGGGTGATCTTCCGAGTCGAAGGTCAGGTCGGCCTTGGGAGCCACCCAACCCGGGGGAGCTCCTTGCCGCTGGAGGACAGCATTGATCCGGCGAAAGAACGGCTTTGCATGGAGGTCTGAGGGTGGCGCCTATGAGCCGCCCAGGAGAGCTGCGGTGACCGGGGCGCCGGCGCCGCGTAGTGGGCGAGGAAGATGTCACGTAGCTCCTCCAAGGAGGCCACAGAAGAAGCCGGCAGGTTGAGCAACCACGCGTGCGAGACGCCAGTAAGGGGCATGAGAAGCCAGTTGGCCATGACCTTGTCGTCACCCCCAACCTTGAGGATGGCCTCCTCGTAAGCCAGCAGGAAAACCGCCGGGTCCGTCGCGCCGTCGTAGCACGGCGGCATCTCTAGCTTGAACTTGTGCGGCCACTACACACGCCACAAGGCAGGGGCCAAGGCTCGGAGCCCCCCGGCCCCAGCGCTGGCATCGGTCACCGGAGCCGGAAGTACGATGTCCGCTATGAGGGCGAAGCACGGTGTTGGCGGAGTGCGGCTCGACGGAAGGAAGAGCTCCGGCGCACCCTACCTGACGCGCCAAATGTCAGATTTCGGGTTCCGGCAAAAACCCTTGAGGTTCGAACACTGGGGTGCGCACAAAGATTTCCCCCTACCGAATCTCGATCTCAGCCTTGCTGCGGTCCCTAAGCTTAGATCGGTGAACTCATAGCACAAGAGACACAAGATTTATACAGGTTCGGGCCACCGTTGTGGTGTAATACCCTACTCATGTGTGTGGTGGTGGATTGCCTCTTGGGCTGATGACGAACAGTACAAGGGAAGAACAGCCCCCTGAGGAGAGGTGTTCTTGAGCTGTTGTGGTGTTCTCCTTGTTTAGGTTTCAGTCCCTTTCTACTGTGGTGGCTAGCCCTATTTATAGAGGCCCTGGTCCTCTCCCCAAATATTGAGCGGGAAGGGATCCAACAACAGCCAATTTGAAAGGGGACAGCTAGTACAAGCTATCCTGACTAAAGGTGGTGTTTGCATGTCAAAGGCGATGGTGGTGATGCCGTCTTGGGCTCCACGATGACCTCCATCCTACCGTCCTGCTGGTCTTGGTCTCATTGCACCGATATGGAAACCTTTGCCTGAAGCCTCGGTACTCCGTGCATGCGCTTGCCCCCTTAGCACCAAAGAGGAAACGAGGACACTTTAAACGCTGGCGCCCGCCTGGCGCCCGCCTGGCCTTGGTTGTCATGGCTTGCGTCATGAGAACCTCGCGAGGTAGCCCTCGCCTTGATCTCTTGGCCTCCTCGTGAGCCCGCCTGGTGAGGCCGCTCCTGAGGAGGCCTTGTGTCATCCACCCCGCGAGGCTTGGCCCCTCACGAGGGTCTTGAGTGTTGGTTGATGAAGACGAACCGTACTGGGCCACTGGTGGAGCCACGCCACGGGCCGTAGGCAGGCATGTCTTGGGACCCCCGTTCCCAGAACACCGACATAAACCATAATATACATCTAACAATCTCACATTTTATTTAAATTTGTGATAATGTGTGGCGTTTGCAGCTTACAACTAAATATCAAACAATCTAAACAATACTATATATCGAACAATCTCACATTTTATTTGAATTTGTGGTAATGTGTGGTGTTTGCAACTCACATCTAAATACGTGTAGGCATAGGGGGAGGGGCACCATAGATTATGTGATAAACACATTATACATATGAGACATGGTTTAGATTATGAAGATCTAGCTAGATCTTGAAATGTACTATGATTTGAAATCAACATAAAGTGGATTCAAAAAATCGAGTTCGAGTTCATATAGTACACATAGTTCATATCTAACTCGAGAGTAATCATGTGATGTGTTGTGAAGATACTACAAAAACGATGGTTTAACTTGACAATAATGATGATTGTAGATCTTATTAAAATAGAGAAATGAATTCAAATGGTTTGACTTCACAACAATCATTATTGTAGATCTTATTCAAATAGAGAAACGAATTCAAATTTAGTTCATATTGAAGCGGTAGTATATACATTTGGAATGCACTAAAACGTTCATTTGAGTAGTAGGTTGCATGCATTACACACATAGCAAAATATTTGAATTGAACATAACATGAATTCAAAGTTTTGAATGACATTTGTAGTGTGAATTGATTTGGTACAGTACACAGGACTAGACTCTCTTGCATGCTGCGAATTGATTTTTTTTGTTTTTTCATCGACGGAAGTGCGAATTGATTTGGCTTGTCCGGAAATTTCAACCCGCACCTTGTTAGCCCGAAATATTTAAGATATATCTTTGTCTTGTTGTGCTCCAACAACTCCCTCCATCTCAACTCGTGCCTTGCTATTCCAAAATTACAACGCGCGTGAAAACTCCCACCTCTAGTGAAATTCTGACACGCAAAATGCCCGTGATACCCCTGAACCGATAGAACCGCCTCAAATTGGTGGGCGTACTTTTGTAACTTACCCCACATTTTGGACAAGTGCGTCCTAAGCCATGGTTCCCCACTCCCATCCCATCCGCCCACCCATTCGTACACCGAGGCTGCAAAAACCCGTGAAGCCCCACACCCTCCTCCATCCGCCACCCAGCCAGAGCCTCTTCCCCGATGACATTGTCGACAGCAACACCTCGACGTCCCTCATCTGGTACCGTCGTCGATCTCGTCGTCCCGCCGGTTCGGCCACCCCGTCCTCCACCTCCAAGGAGCTGCCCCAACGTTCCCCTCGTATTTTGCGCTACCTCCATTCCCACACTGTTGTCTTCACCTGCACCACCGAAAGAGCATCATCATCACCGTTTCCTCGGATGAAGTTGTGGCCTAATCGGCACCACCAAAGAGGTTGTACACTAACGGTGTTGCCGGCGCTCGGTCCCGAGCCGACACGGTGCGGCCCCATCCATGGCGGCGTCGCCGGCCACTTCCCCCACGGTGTCGCTCCCTCGGCGGTGACGTCCACATCAGTAGGAGCTGCTGCTACTTTAACTCTCGCTCGCGCTGCTGCTCTGCTCTTGCTCTCGGTCCCCTGCCTGGTCTACTCTTGCTATTGCTCTTGCTCTTGCTCGCGCTGCTGCTCTCACTCTTACTCTTGCTTGCGATTTTGCTCTGATTTAGCTACACTTCGATCGACTGAATCGACTTTTGGGTCAATTGATTTTCACGGGGGCTCGCCAGAGTTAAGAAAGAACCAGCCGCGGCGGGGAGGGGGCTCGCCGGAGAGGTACCCCCTATCTATCTTCGGGTTTAGGGTGGTGGTGGTGGTCGCCGGCGGTGGTGGCGCGGTGGCGTGGGGATCGCCGGAGAAATAGCTCGCCATGGGGGGGCTAGAGGGATGGTTGGGGCGACGGCGGACCGGCGGTGAGGAGTGGTTTCGGGGTGGGCGGGGCGGCGCACCACCGGCCACGGGCAGCGGGGGACGGTTGTTTGGCTGGTGGTGGCTGGCGGCTCAGGGGGGTGGAGGTTGAAGATGAACTACGGGCCCTTGATTCGTATCCAATGGCTGGAAAATCGACTGACCAGAGATAAAAAAAGTCAGTCGACTGACGTGTAGCCTCACCTCTAGTGCGTTCACTTTCAACAATAAAATTCAGTTTCGACAGCAAAATTCAGTTTCGACAGTTAAATTCAGTTTCGACAGTTAAATTCAGTTTCGACAGTTAAGTTCAGAGATGAGCGGCTGATGTATTTTACATCTAGAACTTTGTGGTTATGTATTTTACGTCATCTATTGGAGATGCTATTAGAATCCCACCCAGGTTAATGTTGTCTCTCCTATCTTGCTTCAGCCTCGATGTCGTACAACTCACTCGAGCTGCTCCAACGACGAAACCCTCCATCACAGCGGAGCAGTACCCCGGCTCCATCACCTCCTCCGACAGCCAAGTTAGCCGGATCATCCTCACCGACCAACCCAATCACGCTGAGATCGACATGGCTTTGCCAAAGAGGTTGTACACTTGTTGCATCTCTTTTTTACTCTACATGTTATATATATTGTCCACTCAGCACACGCAGTAACATGAAATACGATTAGTTTCTCCTACTATATGACAAGCAGTGAGGTACCAGGAAACTTAGCTATCCGTGATGGACTCTCTTGAACGCCATCATTATTTATCTCTGCGTGTTTGAGTTGTGCATTTGTCGATGGGCCTGGGAGTTGAGCTAGTAGGGCAGTGGCCTGGGTCCAAAGTAGTAGAAGTAGCACAAAAACATTTTTTGAGTGTAGGCTTTTGCTTGCTCAAGCCTGCCTACTAGAATCGCCAGTGCTCAAAAGGAAAAGTGAAGGAAAAACATAGGAATTGGAAAGTTTACTATGGTACTACTATTCATGCATTGGTTCAAAGGAATGGAGCAAAGGAAAACTGTAGGATTTGTTCCTTTAGTGTCTGCTTGAAAGAAAAACCGTAGGAATTTTAATATCCACTTGTCCTCCTTTTCAAATTCCTATTCATGAAGCACAAGACTAAGAGATAGTAGCATAATAGCATTATAACCGTACATTTTCTTGGGGTTTGACTTAATCTCACCATGCTTCTTTGCATCATGTGATCTTCCAATTCTTTTGAACCAAACACCCAGATTGGCAGAAATCCTGTGTTTTTAAATTCTCTGTTTTGCACATGCATTCCTATCCTATTACTGTGTATTCCCTATCCCTGTGTTGTTTGAATCCTCCAATTCAAATGAGCCCTTATAGAATTACTTCTCTTACATATAGTTGTCAAAGAAAACCTTGTGTGGTTTGTCCCGCTCCTGCTGCACGGTCGTCCACCCCAGCTCAGCTGCTCCAATGACAGAAGGGTCCAGCACAGTAGGGATCTAGCATCCAGACTGTCTTTCGCCGCCTCAGATCTTCTTCCCTGCCACCGGCAGCCATGAAAACTTCATTACCATCATCAATCGAGCAGATGACCTCGAGGACTACATGGGTCCTCAAGAGAGGTCGCACTCTTTCGTGTTTGCTTACGTTATGCATCGCTTAATATTACATGCTACTTTATTGTCCTGTTCACCGATTAGACTCTGAGTCGGCTCCAAACTAATGGTCAAACTTGAGTTTTTAAATGGTTGTGGGGTACATATCGGGGTCGCAATCAATAGTATCTATCTACTATCTGGTTAATCTCTGGTGTCTACTATGAGTTTCATGTTGGGTGGGAAACAAACTGTAAAGAAGCCATTATCTATATTTTTTTACTGAAGCCATTATCTGCCTGTTATTAGGTTTTGGGTCTATCCACAGGTTGCTACCATCACTCTGGATTTCTGCATGTACTCCTTACATAATCTCACTATGTATTAATCCTATGCATGTCAGTTATTGTAAACAATGGAACTGAACATGTGCAGCAAAAGAGACGAGCCTTGCGTGGCAATAAAATTTCATGCAGACGTCCCTCCATGGTAGGCGCTAAGGCAGCCCCCCCCCCCCTCCACCCATTTCAGATTGTAATCAAGAGGAAGATATCTGTTCTGAGGGGGATTCAAAAGGAGAAGACCACTCCTATTTACACCCTGAGGTCTTTGCTCTAACTTGGCATGCTAGATGTTGGTTATATCATACATATGGTGCCTTGCATTGCTTACTTTATACATCAAATATGTCATCTGCTTAGTTTAGACATCCTTTGTGTGAATGCCATCTGTTTAGTTTATTCATCTTTTATGTGAGTTATGCAACGCCATCTTGTTTAGCCAGGCATCATATATGTGAATTTTGCAATACCATCCTGCTTAGCCAGTCATCTTATATGTGAATTATATCAGGCCATCCTTTTTTTCGTTACGTATTACATTTTTCAACAATGTTAGTACATTCAACTACTCTTCGTGTGCATCAGCCATTTGACACGGTGATGGAAAATTCTGGAGTGAAAACAAGGTCTTCAGAGCAGACTATGCTATCTGACGAAGCGCATATCTCACTGGTTATGGACAGCTCATCAGAGGAGGATTCAGAGACAGATGACCAGTCCTATTCCCCCCCCCCCCCGAGGTGTATGCTCTAACTTGGCAGGGTTATGTTGCTCATATCATGAGTAAGGTGTCTTGCATTGCGATATCATTTGATTAGTTTAGACATGCACTACTAGGGAAAAGCTTATACACAGAAAGTTACTAGTAGAGAGGGTTAAAAACCCTCGCTACTGCTACTTACTAGTAGCGCAGGCTTTTAAACCTCCCTACTACTAAGTTGATAGCAGTAGCGCGGGCTTTTAACCCTCGCTACTACTAAGCGGTCTCTACCGTGCCCCCCGGGACATGCCATAGTAGTAGCGCGGGTTTTTAACCCTCGCTACTACTAAGTTGATAGCAGTAGCGTTGGTTTTTAACCCTTGCTACTACTAAGTGGTCTCCACTGTTCCCCTGGACCATGCCATAGTAGTAGCGCGGGTTTTTACCCCTCGCTACTACTAATCGGTCTCAACCGTGCCCCTCGGGGACATGCCATAGTAGTAACGAGGGGTAAAAACCCGCACTACTACTAAATACTGGGTTTTTTAAACTCTACCCCCGTTGGATCGCCTTTTCTGTTTTGTAAAAAGCAAAAGAAAATGATAAAAACTTCAAAAATTAAAATCCTTCGATATGTAGTTATGTTACTACATGTACTACGACATGTTTTGCAAAAAGTGTAGGGAAAATGTAAAACGGCTATAACTTTTGCATACGATGTCACAAAAAATGTATAATATATCAAAATGTTCAGCACGAAAATCCGCATCCGATTTTGGCGGCCTATGGCTTGTTTGCAAATTTTTAGAATCCTCAAATTCTAAAAGGAAAAAAAGTTATTCAAGATGGTCAAATCTGGTCAATCTGGTCAAATTTGGCGGCCTATGGAAGAAAGTTATTCTACAAGGAAACTTCAAAAAACGTATAATATAACTTTTGCATACGATTTCAGTTTTTTTTTTCAATTTTGGTCAAATCTGGTCAAACTGTGGTGAAACTACTTATTCAAGAAGTATTAGTGTTACTAAATAATTATTCAAGAATATTAGTTTTACTAAATATTAGTACTAAAGGTTGGACCTTTAGTCCCGGTTTGAGCCACCAACCGGTACTAAAGATCCCATTTTCAAACTTTACCCCACCCCCCACCCCCCTGTGGATCGCCTTTTCAGTTTTAAAAAAAAATAAAAGAAAATGATGAAAATGTCAAAAAATGAAACAAAATAAGTTTCCCATGTGATATGTGGTCTAGTTGTTGGGAAAATTTGCAAATATGAATTTCGACTTTATTTGCAAAATCTCTCGAGAATTTGTAAAAATGGGCATACTAACTTGGATGAAAAAGTGTTTTATATGAAAAATCATCTACTCGAAAAGTTACATCCAAATTTAACGGGGGGAACCCCGTTAAACATTTTCAAAATCCTCAAAAACCTAACAGAAAAAAGTTACGGGGCTTTTAAGATCTGGAGGCAAAAAAATTCATCAAATTTCAGTTTTTTTTTGTTAAATCTGGTCAAACTATGGTCAAACTAATTATTCAAGAATATTAGTGTTACTAAATAATTATTTCAGTTTTTTGAATTTTGGTAAAATCTGGTCAAACTATGGTCAAACTGTGGTCAAACAATGGTCAAACTAATTATTCAAGAAATATTAGTGTTACTAATTTTTTAGAACAATAGTTTCAAACTCAAACAGTGATATGTGTGACTTCATGCTCAAGCTAAATTCCCGAGGTTAATAGGATTGACATCTTACTATTGTTAGGAAAACAACAAGTGCAGACTTGGAAACAAGGGAGAATAGAACCCGGAAGTTAAGCATGCTCAGGCTGGAGTAGTGAGAGGATGGGTGACCGTCTGGGAAGTTAGATGATTTGGAATGATGAGGGGTGATTAGAGATTAGAGATTAAATTGAGCAGCGATGAGGGGTGATTAGAGATTTGAGGTTAAAATAATTCAGAAATTTGAAAATTAGGGGGGAAAATTGAATTTTTTTTTCGAAAAAATTCAAAAAAATCAGAGATTATAGCGCGGGTTTTTACCCACGCTACTACCAACGGACGTAGTAGTAGCGCAGGTGGCACCCGCGCTACTGCTATACGTTAGATGTAGCGCCTTATTAGTAGCGCCAGCCCCTGCGCTACTAATAGGCCCAAAACCCGCGCTGCTGCTAGGCTTTTCCCTAGTAGTGATGCTTTGTGTGAATGCCACCTGTTTAGTGTCTAATTACCATATATGTGAATTATTCATTGCCATCTTGTTACAAGACATTATATATGTGAATTTGCAATGATATCTTGTTGCAAAGGCATTATATATGTGAATTATGCAATGACATGCTGTTTAGCCCATCATCATGTATGTGAATTATATCATGCTATCATTTTTTTGTATTACGTATTCCATTTATCGACAACGTTTGTATATTCAACTACTCTTCCTGTGCATCAGCCATTTGAAGCAGTGATGGAAGTATCTGGAGTGAAAACAAGGTATTCAGAGCAGACAATGCTACCTGCTGAAGCAGACATCTTGCTGGTTACAAAGAGCTCCTTAGAGGAGGATTCAGAGACTGATGACAAGTCCTATTTCCCCCCTGAGGTCTATGCTCAAACTTGGCAGGGTTATATTACCCATGTCATGCATGTTGTCTTGCATTGCTTAGTTTTTACATCATATATGGATTGCCATCTGCTTACTTGCTTACTATATAAATCATATATTTGAATTATATCATGCCATCATGTTTACATACACAACATCTATCTGAATTATGGCATGGCAACCCATTTAATAAAGACATCATATAGTTATATCATCTCATCATGTTTAGTGTTTACAATCATCATATTTTGAATTATGTCATTTTATCCATGAATTATATCATGCTATCATGTTTCCATAGGCGGCATGTATGTGAATTATGGCATGCCAACCTATTTAATAAACACATTATATATCATGTCATCCTGTTTACATAGTCATCATATTTTGAACTATGTCTTTCCATCTTTTTAGTTAGGCATCATAATGTGAAATTGTGTCATCATATCCTATTTAGTTAGCCATTATATATGTGAAATTGCGTCATGCTATCCTGTTTGCTTAGACAACATAAATGTGAATTATTTCATGCACTCTTTTATTCCCCACTATCCATTGCACCTGTCTATCATACGATGTCTATACTTTCAATTACTTTTCTTGTTTATCAGCCATTTGAATTGGAGAGGGTGGTTGTAGTATCTAAGGGAGTAACAACACTGTCTTTAGAAAATATAGTTCTACCAGTTGATGCAGATAGAACCACGGTTGTACTTGCCCAAGAACCAGCCCCACCACACATAACCCAGACTCTCACAGATTGTACCCCTACCCAGTTGGACAGAGAGCCAGCTACACCCCTTCTAACCCCAACCCCGGCAGATAGTAACCCAGTTCCAGTTGACACAGCACCGTCTCCAGCACAGAGCACCCAAACACGAGCAGTTAGTAAGGGAGCTGCAGTTCCCAAAGCACGAGGACCACCACTATGAATCCCAACTCAATGCTTAAAGGAGAAGAAGATTTGTTCTCAGGTCAGGTTCTGTAGCTATGGTTCATACTCCTTTGCTCCTGCATCATTGTGTTTACTCATACCAACTATTTTCAAATTTGAAGGATGGAATTGAAACTCTAATGACGCAATAGGTATGTTTTAAACCTGTTTCTTTAACTAGTTTGTTGTTGTAACTTCCTCTATGTTCATTTTAGTTTCAATTGAATCAACAGTTATGTTCTCATGTCATGCACATTACAAGTGTTGTTATTGCTCTATAGTTTCCCACACTTATATTCTGTCTATTCTGCTTTGTCTTGAACAAATATTATTTGAAATGTGTCTCTATCTTGATTTGGCAACAAAAACTAGAATGATGTAGACCATAAAGTGACCATGGTACATAGATATATGTTAGTTTCATGCTATTATCCTGTCCACTTTACTACTGAACTGATTTACCAAAATGAGTTTCATATACAACATGGTAAACCTATGATGTGTCTGCTTGTTTCTCTTTTAGAATGCGGACAAAATATCGGAGAACGACACCCCGTTATGCAATGGTAAAGGAAGTAATGCAGATAAGGTTCAAGATAGTGAGACATCCCTGTTGGTCTCCAAGAAAGCTGATAAAAACTATCTTGACGACAATGAGAGAACCCAAAAGTCATGTCTTGACGTAGTGTACGAGTTACTGACAACTACTGTTTGCACAAGCTCTTTGAACTTGCTGCCTGAATCAGTTGTCTTCTTGAGTCTCAACTTCAAGTTGAAAGACATCAATCAGATGTGCTGCGATGGGAAGCTGAAGGACTGAGGAAGTCCCTGCAAAATTCAGATGCATACTTTCTACTGCAATAGCAAACGCTAGAGGATTTAAGCACCAAACAAGAGAAATTAATAAGCTTGCTAAGCATCTTGCCAGCATTATGGGTACCCAGGATATTGTTTCTTGAGATCTTCTAAAGTGGTTTCAGCTCTGGACTTCTTTTGTTGTGGCGTTTATTTGCGTTGGTCACCAACTTTGATAACCAGTGTATATGATATGCTGCTTTGTTCCCTATATTTGCACTGGTGGCGAACTTTGATGCCCAGTGGATGTAATATGTGTAATAGCCGTGATAGCCTAGCGTAAGTTGCTTGCTTATTTATTTCCTTGTTGTCTTGTTTATTTGTTTGCTTGTAGTGAGTGCAGTTCTTTTTCTACAGTTTGCTAGTGGCCGCAATAACCTATTTTTTAAAACTAGGCCACAATAACGATGGGCTACATATTTACTATAGTGACACTGGGCCATGGGCCTTCTACGGGTCGTAGAAACAATGGGCCTTCTACGGGGCGTAGAAACAATGGGCCTTCTACGGGTCGTAGACACAATGGGCCTTCTACGGGTCGTATCATCAATGGGCCTTCTACGGGCCATATGATTGATTGGCCAAACATTGGCCAATAACATACTGCATTATGGCCGTAAACGGGCTATATTTGGAATCATTCGTTCATGGGCCGACCATAACGGGACGTCGTTAATCGGGCGTATTTGGCGACGCTATGAAAAGGGCCCAACGTATTAACGGGCCACAAATGAGCCGACTGTAACCACAGGCTAAATTTGGCCCACAAGCAGAAAATTACAGTAACGGGCTGTAAGTAACCGAATGCTGGAAATGAGCCCAAGAATAAATGGTCCCTGAGAAGGCCGAAAGATAATGTGGGCTGGAAATGGACCAATGGAATAATGGTCCATTAATGGGTATAAAGTGATACATTGTTCATTACGGGCCAGTTTCACCATGGGCCGTTAATGGGCCAAGAGTTACAAAGGGCCTCATATGGGCCGAAAGACGTCATGGGCCCGCATACATGGGCCAGAAGTTAAAACGGGCTGGAATCATATTGGACGGCCCAGATGATACTATTGGGCCTAATTCGGATAGATCGTAACGAGCCCTGGGTTAGTGGGTTGTAAATGGGCTATATGCGAACATGCCGTTAACAGGCTTTGCGTGGGCTAGCCCGCCACCTTTTGACGAAGTCAAACGGGCCGACCTTTTCACAGGAATGGGCCTCTGTTGGGCCGTGCCACATGTCGGCGTATCATAAGCGCCTTCGATCTAATGAGTTGATGACATCTGTCCCAACGGTGAGCCGACACATGTTTCCTCCAGCCAATGATGATTTTACACATGGAAAATCCCCATTGGTCGGGGCTGTTAATGGGTTATCGGATCCAAAACCGGACCCGATAGCTTAACGGCGTTCCATTATGGTGGATGCCACGTGTCGGTTACCCTTGATGAAAGCACTTCTATGACGCACAATTTATCATCATGGAAGTGGACACTTCCGTGATGATAATTTTGGTGATGTCATGGAACACTTCTACGACAGCATAGGTATGACTATCTTGATTCTGTCATAAAATCATCATGGATGTACATGCATGACAGAAAACATGACCTATTGTGACAAACGCGTATCATCACGGAAGTGTATTTTTTTTGTAGTGCCTTGACGTGAAATCAATGCCAACCCCTCCTATAAATCGAGAAAACCCCAGAACATAAGGGAGATTGGAAGTTCTGCCTCCGCAAGCCTCTGTAGCCACGAGAAATCAATCTAGGACCTCTCTCGCACCCTGCCGGAGGGGGGCATCATGACCGGAGGCCATGGGGGAGGATCTCGGAGGGGCCATCATCGCCATGGAGGCCAAGGACTAGAGGGAGAACCTCTCCCCATCCAGGGGGGAGGCCATGGAGGAGGAAGCACAAGGGGGAGAACCTCTCCTCCTCTCTCTCTCTCGGTGGCGCCAGAGTGCCAACGGGAGGAGAATCATCACCGCGGTGATCGTTTTCATCAACATCACCATCCTTATCTCTTTTACGCGGTCCACTCTCCCGCACTCCACTGTAATTCCTACTTGAACATGGTGTTTTATGCCACATATTATGATCCAATGATGTGTTGCCATCCTATGATGTTTTCAGTAGATATCCTTTGTCTTTGGGCTGATTGATGATCTAGATTGGTATGAGTTGTATGTTATATTTTTGTGTTGTCCTATTGTGCCCTCCGTGTCACGCAAGCGTGAGGGGAATCCCACTGTAGGGTGTTGCAATATGTTCACGATTCGCTCATAGTGGGTTGCTTGAGTGATAGAAGCATAAACCCAAGTAAAGGGGTTGTTGCGTATGGGATAAAGGGGACTTGATATGTTAATGCTATGGTTGGGTTTTACCTTAATGATCTTTAGTGTTTGTGGATGCTTGCTAGAGTTCCAATCATAAGTGCATATGATCCAAGAAGAGAAAGTATGTTAGCTTATGCCTCTCCCTCATATGAAATTGCAAAAGTGATTACTGGTCTTGTTAACAATTGCCTAGGATAATTCTGCACACCGACCCATCATTATTCCACACTCTCTATTTATAATATTTAGTAATATATTCTAACTTTATGATAACATCACCTACTTTCATATTTTAGCTCTCCGATGTCATGCAAAGTTATCCTCTTCATACCCACAACATAGTTTTAATTCTCGTTTCTACTTGGAAGCAAACATTCGGTGTACGTAGAGTCGTATCAGTGGCAGATAGGACTTGAGAGAATATTGATCTTACCTTTAGCTCCTTGTGGGTTCGACACTCCATACTTATCACTTCCACCTTTGGGAATTGCTACGATGATTCCCTGCACTTGGGGATTATCAAGGGACGCCTCTCCCTCCTCGAGCTCCCTGACGCGGACCCAGAAGACAAGAAGGCCAAGGCCAAGGACGTGAAGTGCAAGGGTGTCGGATTTCGGGTTCCGGCAGACCCTTGAGGTTCGAACACTGGGGTGCACGCGGAGATCACACCCCTAGCCTACCCATGTCTCACCGCCTCGCTAGGATCTAAACTACACGAAGAACAACACAAAGGACACAAGATTTATACTAGTTCAGGCCACCATTGTGGTGTAATACCCTACTCCAGTGTGTGGTGTGGTGGATTGCCTCTGGGGCTGGTGAACAATACAAGGGAAGAACAGCCTCGCGAGGGTTTGTTCCTGTGGTGGTGTTGTCCCTTTGGAGGGGTCGATTCGAGATGCCTCTATACTATGGTGGCTAGTCCTATTTATAGGCAGAGGCCCTGGGCCTCTTCCCAAATATTGAGCGGGAAGGGCGCCAACAATTGGCCATTTTGAAGGGGAACATCTACTACACTTATCCTGACTAAATTTGGTCCTCGCCTGCCAAAGATCCTGACGATGATGTTGGCTTGGGCTCCACGATGACCTCCGTTCTGCCACCCTACTGGTCTTGGTCTTGTTGCACCGAAATGGTTGCCGTTGCTTGATACCCTTGCCTGCGCTTGCCCCCTTTGCACCAAACGGGAAACAAGGACTCTGCGCAGGCCAGCACCCGCCTGGCGCCCGCCTGGCCCTGGTCGTCATGGCTTGCGTCACGGGCACCTCGTGAGGTACCCCACCTTGATCTCTCCACCTCCTCGCGAGCCAGCCTAATGAGGCCGTGCCTGAGGAATCCTCCCGTCGCCCTTCCCCGCGAGGCTTGGCCCCTCACGAGGGTCTTGAGCATGTGTTGATGAAGATGGGCCGTGCTGGGCCACTCCTTGAGCCACGCCGCAGGCCGCAGGCAGGCAAGTTTGGGTACCCCCGTTCCCAGAACGCCGACAGTAGCCACCGGGCCCAAGGCGCGCTCGGACTTGGCTTAGCAGAGAAGCGAAGAGGCAAGTGCGAAGCGCCTTGGGCGCCACGTGGCAGTTGATTGGACGTGGGCGTCCTGGCTCCCCACGGCACCTTGGCAACTGCACAAACTGATAAGGGAGAGGCACCCGCCCGGGCTTACCTTCTTTACCTTCTCCTTCACTGCCCAGATCCCCTTTCTTGCTCCTTCCCTTCTTGCTTCCGAAATCCCCAGATCTACTCCAACCCTGCATCCTAGCTAGTCATGGCGCCTCGCCCGACCCCAGCCGGAGCATGGTACTCGCCCACCTTGGATCCTCCGACCGTGTCGGGGAATAATCTTGCTCGGACGCGCCAGATGATCGGGGCGCAAGGCATCGACAGGGCGGCCGCGCTCAAGGCCGGCTCTGCCCTTCCTGAGGGCAGAGGAAGCACCTTCTACCTGCTCTTCATGAACGCCATCGCCGCCGGTCTAGTGCCCCTTTTTCTGAGTTCTTCCTTTCTGTTCTCCACCATTACAATCTGCAAGCTCTGCACCTCCATCCCAACTCCGTTCTTCTCCTGGCGATCTTCGCCTACTACTGCGAGGCTCATGTCAGGGTGAAGCCTTCGGTGGCCTTGCTGCGTCATTACTTCTACCTCCGGGTTTCCCACGGCTCCATCACCGCGTGCGCGAGCTTTGTCGTGCACAGCAGCTCTAACGCCATCTCGAAGCCCGGGAAGAGAATCGAGGGCTTCAGGAGCAAGTGGGTCATGGTGGATGTTGGGTGCACCCATCCCAGGTTGATTCTGCCCACGGGGTAGCCCAAGTCTGATGACGCCTGGTCCCACGCGGAGCTCGTTGATCCCCGCGCGAGGCCGGTGCTAGAGAAGATGGATGCGGACCTATGGCCGGACAACATGGCGACGGCGAAGATGACCGGGGCGTTGCTCTTGAGGGAGTTCCTGGAGCATTAGGTGGCTCCGCTCCAGGAACACTCGCTTCCGCTGTGGAAGCTCGGGAGGGCCGATGCCGCCCTTCGCTCGAACCCCGAAGCCCTGGCTGACGAGGATCTGGCTGCGGTCCTCCAATCCTTGGTCGGGGGAAACGTGGCGAGGTTGAAGGATGCTCCTGTGCCCTTGTTCCTGCGGGATGATTGGGAGCTGGTGGTGAACTCCATGTCCGCTTTCAACGAGGATGGACCTATGCCCGCGGAGGTTCCTGAGGCTCCGGCGGCCCTGGCGATGGTGAACGTATCCTCCAGCGACTCCAGTGGAGAGGAGGAAGAAGAGGGGGAGGAGGATGAGGAGCCCGATTCGGAGGCGACCGATGGGGAGTCGAGAACGCCCCTTCCTCGGCGTAGGTCCCGCGCTCTTCGCCTCATGCCAGATGACGACGAAGACGACGATGAGCAGGGTGGCGAGAGCACGCCCCTGATCCCGAAGAAGGACAGGACGGGGCTGGTTCCCCGCGGGTCGGCTCCGACTCCGAGGCGATCTGCGGACACGCCTCCTGCTCCTAAGCCTCTTGAAGTTGACCCCAGCATCACGCTCTCGGACTTCAAGTTTGGTCGGAGGTTGCTTGAACCCGCGAGCGACGACGGGTAAGTGCTCGATTCTCGATTGCTTCCTGCTTTGTTGTTGAAGCTTGACATCCATATTCCTTGGCCAGGCCAGTGCTGTAACGCCCCGGATCTGATGCGCCAGGTGTCTGCCAGTTATTCGCCGTCGTTGCCATGTCATTTGCTTGCGTGTTGCATATTGTCATGTCATCATGTGCATTTCATTTTGCATACGTGTTCGTCTCATGCATCCGAGCCTTTTCCCCGTTGTCCGTTTTGCAATCCGGCGCTCCTATGCCCTCCGGCGTTCCCCCTTTCATCTCTCGTTGTGAGCGGGTGTTAAACTTTCTCGGAATGGACCGAGGTTTGTCAAGCGGCCTTGGTATACCACCGGTACACCGCCTGTCAAGTTTCGTGCCATTTGGAGGTCGTTTGATACTCCAACGGTTAACCGCGTAGCCCGAAAGCCCCCTCTCTCTTTGCATCCCAACACCCCTTCCAAACTGGCCCCAAACCCAGCAAACTCCTCTCCATGCTCTCGGTCGTTCGATCACGATCGTGTGGGCGAAAACCGCTCCTCATTTGGACTCTCCTAGCTCCCTCTACCTATAAAACTAGCCCCTCCCCCGAAATTTGCGGATAAATCCGCACACGAAACCCTAAAACCTCCCTCCGCGCCGCCGTACATGTCCGCCGACGGCCGGACGCATCCGCGCCGCCCCGCCCAACCAATCAGAGCGCGTCGCGTGGCCTCTGCCGCCAGCCCCGCGCCGCCGGCCCGTGGAGCCCATCCGGGGCCCGCGAGGGCCCGCTCCGCGCCCGCCGCTGCCAGGCGCCGCCGCGCTGCCCGCGCCGGTCGCCGCCTCCGCCGCCCGTGCCTCGTCCCCGCCGCCTCGTCCGGCACCAGCCCGCGCTGCCGGCCCCCTCAGTCGTCGCCCCCGGTCGCCTCCCCGCGGCTAGGCCGCCTCTGCCGCCACCCTGGCCGCGCCGCCTGGCCCCGGGCCATCTCCGGCCGCCGCCGTCCGGCGCCTCCAGCGCCCCGAGCCGGCGAGCTCCTCCGTCCGGCCACCGGATCCGGCGCCCCTTGCCGCCCCGCGCCCCGGATCCGGCCGGCCCCATCTCCGGCGCCCTCTTCTTCCTCCCCGGTCGCCTCTACCGCAACTCCGGCGGAACTCCGGCGATCCTCGGGATCCGCGCCCCGGATCCAGATCCAGCCCTAAGGTTGACTTTTCCCCCTCCAAAATTTGTCTAAGTCCCCAGTCTGTGTAATTTTCATGCCATGTCCGTCATGCCGTATCTCTGCATCCGTATCTCCGTTTCGTGCGTGTAATATGTCAAATTGTTCGCCTCAAAGAGTACATCATTTCATTCCATTGCATCTTATACATTTGAGGTCATCTTGATGACTGAATCATTGTTGCAAGACTGCTTCATGATGTTTTCTGCTGTCTGTTATCAGAACGAGCTCTTTTTTCATTTTTGCCATGATTGATGTGTGTATCCTATGAGGTTGATGTCTACATGTGTTTTGAACTATGCCATGTCTTCTTTACAGAGGTGCTTACCATGTATTTTTGTGATCAATGTGGTGACTAGCACAAGCATGCAAACTAGGCATCGTGATGTTGCTGATTTTAGTCCCTGTTCTGCTGTTATTTTGATGCCATGTAAACTTGATGCTACACAGAGATCCATGCATATTTTGAGATACTTCAGTAAGGGTGTTTTGTTCTACATGTCATGCTATATCCATCCATGCCCCTGGTTGCATTTATAGCTTGCTGTAGATTGTTCATATCTTGCTCCAAAGTTGCTTCATAATGTTGTTGTCAGCCTGTTAACATTAAGTTCAGTTGTTACCATGTGTTTTCCTAGTGTTCCATGCACCCTATGGACTTGCTCTTGCCATGCTTAGCTTCACAAATATGCCTTATTACTGTTGGTTGCCTTTTCATGCCATGTATTGCTCTGTAGTGAGTGGTACAAGCTCATAAACATGCCTTAATAATTCTGTTTCTGCCATGTTTGAATCTGTATTATAACTTGCTATGTTTACGTGAGTGCCATCATATTTTCTGATCCTTTTTGGCTCTTGGTCAGTAAGGGACTTTTGATCTATGCAATTGGTAGGTTCATGCCATGCCTTTGTTTGCCATGATAAGTTCCTGTAACATGTTATTTGATAGCTCTAAACATTGCATCGTGATGTTATTTCTGCAAAGTCTGAAATTGTTATAACTTGCAATCTTACCATGTGTGTTTGAGCATGTTCTAGTGATTTCTGGAGATAGCTCCGTGTTCATGTTTTGTTATGCTTTACCTGTACATCATGCCCATGTCTTTTGTTTTCAGTTGAGATGTTGTAGCATGTTGTTTTGGTGCTTGCAATATGCCTAGTTGCTGTTTTGGATAGCTTATCCTTTAAACTTGTTTCATGTGTGTGTGTTGAACCGTTGCTCCATTTTGAGTGTGCTCTATATGAAACTTGCTTAGAATTGCATGTAGCTTCATATTATCATGTTGCATCCATGTTTTGAGGTGTTTGCTTGATGTTTGAGTGCATTTTGCATCAATGCCATGTTTAACTTGTTTTGCTCATATCTTCTAGGTCGTAGCTCCGAACTAAATGAACTTTATATGTAACTTGACTAGAATCTCGTGTAGATCATCTTGGTGCATCTTAACTTGCTGTTTAACAACTTGAACATAAGGTTTATTCAGATCTGGACCAATTTCGAAATATGCATATGAGGACTTACCGGAATTGTTATATGTTGTTCCCGGCCTCATTTAAACTTGCCTTAGTGTGTTGCTCTTGTTTGCATCATCTCTTGCCATGAGTAGCTTTATGTAGCTTTGTCATGCATCATGCTCGTTGTGCATCATGCCTTGTTCATGTGTGGTGTGTTTACCATGTTGTGTGCTTCTTTTCGATAGTTCCTGTTTCGTTGCGATCGTGAGGATTCGTTCGTCTTCGGTTGGTTCGGCTTCATCCGTTCGTCTTCTTCATGGACTCGTTCTTCTTCCTTGCGGGATTTCAGGCAAGATGACCGCTACCTTGGATCTCACTACTATCTTTGCTATGCTAGTTGCTTCGTTCTATCGCTTTGCTGCGCTACCTATCACCTGTTTATCAAGCCTCCATATTGCCATGAACCTCTAACCTTTGATACCTTTCCTATGCAAACCATCGATTGGCTATGTTACCGCTTTTGCTCAACCCCTCTTATAGCGATGCTAGTTGCAGGTGAAGTTGAAGATTTCTCCATCGTGGACAGGATTTATGTTGGGATATCACAATATCTCTTGTATTATTAATGCATCTATATACTTGGTAAAGGGTGGAAGACTCGGCCTTTTGCCTGGTGTTTTGTTCCACTCTTGCCGCCCTAGTTTCCGTCATACCGGTGTTATGTTCCCGGATTTTGCGTTCCTTACGCGGTCGGGTGATTTATGGGACCCCCTTGACAGTTCGCTTTGAATAAAACTCCTACAGCAAGGCCCAACCTTGGTTTCACCATTTGCCTCACCACCACCTATCCCTTTCCCTTGGGTCGGCCAACCCGAGGGTCATCTTTATTTTAGCCCCCCCAGGCCAGTGCTTGTCTAAGTGTTGGTCCGAACCGAGTAGACTGCAGGGCCACCTCGAGGCAACTCGAGGTCTGGTTTTACTCGTAGGATGTATCATCCGGTGTTACCCTGAGAACGAGATATGTGCAGCTCCTATCGGGATTTGTCGGTGCATCGGGCGGCTTTGCTGGTCTTGTTTTACCATTGTCGAAATGTCTTGTAAACCAGGATTCCGAGTCTGATCGGGTCTTCCTGGGAGAAGGTATATCCTTCGTTGATCGCGAGAGCTTATCATGGGCTAAGTTGGGACACCCCTGCAGGGTATAATCTTTCGAAAGCCGTGCCTGCGGTTATAGGCAGATGGGAATTTGTTAATGTCCGGTTGTAGATAACTTGACACTAGATCCGAATTAAAACGCATCAACCGTGTGTGTAGCCGTGATGGTCTCTTTTCGGCGGAGTCCAGGAAGTGAACACGATTTCTGGGTTATGTTTGACGTAAGTAGGAGTTCAGGATCACTTCTTGATCATTGCTAGTTCACGACCATTCCTTTTGCTCTCTTCTCGCTCTTATTTGCGTATGTTAGCCACCATACATGCTTAGTCGCTATTGCAGCCTCACCACTTTACCCCTTCCATTCCCTTTAAGCTTTGCTAGTCTTGATACCCATGGTAATGGGATTGCTGAGTCCTCGTGGCTCACAGATTACTACAACAACAGTTGCAGGTACAGGTTTTGCGATGATCATGATGCGAGAGTTATGCTTGCTTGCCTTGAGTTCTTCTTTTGCTTCTTCTTCGATCAGGGGATAGGTTCCAGGTCGGCAGCCTGGGCTAGAAGGGTGGATGTCTTTTGAGTTTCTGTTTATGTTTCATCCGTAGTCGGATGTTGCTCTTATGTATTGTGATGTTGTATTCGTGTGGCATTGTATGCCTCTTGTATGTATCCCCATCTATTATGTAATGTTGATGTAATGATATCCACCTTGCAAAAGCGTTTCAATATGTGGGTCTATCCTTGGTGGGACCTTCGAGTTCCTTTCGGATAGGGTCACATATTGGGCGTTACAAGTTGGTATCAGAGCCTCGACCGACCTTAGGAGCCCCCTTGATTGATCGTGTAGTTTGGCTGGTGTTGAGTCTAGAAGAAAACTATTTTTGGAGTCTAATTATATTGGAGAGTAGGAATTCTTTTTACTCCTCTGCCCCTTCGTCGCTCGTGTAAGGAATCTTGACGTAGGTGTTTTGAATTACTCCTCTTCCCCTTCAAATTTTCTTTAGGATCACGCGGTTAGTTTCGTGAGTTGTCCATCCTCTTTTATCCGGTGCATTTCTCGTCAAGTCGACTTGAGCCTCTTCATCTTTGCCAAGTTCAATCCTCAGTTGTTTTCTTTCCCACCCGCCCCCCTTTTTCATCTCGGAACCGGAGTCCGTAATCGAGTATCCATCCTACTCGTGCGAAGTCTTTGATTTCTTTCCTCAATGATTTCAACCGGTATTTTCTCTTCAAGATATTCGTCGTTTCCCCTTCAAAGTTGCCTTTGTTTTCCCGCCCTCCCACCCTTTTTTTTTCTTCCTGGAGTCTGACTCTCTCTCGACCATCAATTTCACTCGTGCGAAGCCTCTTCAGTCTTCCCTCAATTATTTCAACCGGTGAATTCTCGTCTTGTTCGTCATTCTTCATCTCTTTTTCTTTCTGGTGGATTCAGTTCCTTCGATAGTGATTATATTCCTTCCCTCAGCTCAAGTGTTTTCCCTGCTCGTTTGCCTCTCGCCATTCAATCATTCCGGAGTTCGGAAGTCATCTCAGGAGATTCGTCTGTGTTCCAATTAGTTTGAGGTTGTCACCTCATTCAAATATTTCAACTGTTCTGGTGCATCATCTATCTGTTCAATAATCGTTTTCAACGGTGTTATCTCTTCAGTGGGCCCTAACCCACAGGTCTTTTCCCAGGATCTTACCTGACTCTTCTAATTATCCCGGAGTTATTCTCAATTCTTTTCAAGTGTGACGTAAGAATGGATTTTATCAGTCACATGCCTTGTCAAGATCGATTTCAAATCATTTCATTGTTGCCTCAACCTTTCGGTTTTTCATCCTCCCGGAGTATCTCAGTTATTTTGGTGGTTTTTCCCGTCGTCATTTGAAGATCGAAGAAGAGTTCCTTCTAAGTCTTGACCGTTCTATCGAAGATTCGTGGTTCTAGCTTCATGTTATCCTCCAAATTTATTCCATTTGTCAGATATTCTTTCTTATCCATCCGGAGTATGTCAGAAGTTGTTTTTCCGTTTCTTTCACCGGAGGCCATCATTCCAGTTATCATTCTCTATTTATCCCGGTGCTTCGTCCAAGTATTCTTTAATCAGCTTGTTATCTCTTTGTTCTTTTGCATCTAAATCCCCTCTAGCTTATTTGTTCTTCGAATTCTTACCGGTGATTCATTCTCTTTCATCAATCATTTTCGAATTCTTACGGTGGTTTTTTCCAATCCTATCGGTGGTTCATGAAGACTTTCTCAAGTTTTGTGCTATGTTTCTTCTCAATCCTTTTTCAAGAAGAATAAGTAGTATGCAAAATCCATTGCTCGTCATCAATTTAATTTGGTGGAGGATAAGCATACAAATAAATCTTATTCTTATTTCATCCAAGTGATTAATCCCTTCCTTCGGAGTTTGTTCTTGATGAATAAATTCTAGTTCCAAGTGGTTTCATCTTTTCTTATCAGGAGTTCATTTTCCTCAGCCATTTCGTCGGAACCTCCATCTAAATCATCGCAAGGCTCATCTTATTCTTTCATCCTTCATTCTATCTCATCACCCTTTTTGTCAACGGAGTTCTTCATGGTGGTTCTTCATGATTTAATTCATTCTTCAAGTGCTCATCTAGATTTTGTTGGTGGAGTTCAAGTATCTTTTCTTCTCGCGTCTTGAAGTGCAATTAATTCTTCATTTTCTTTTGAAGTGGAGTTTTGCATTTCTTCGATCTTCTCAGTTATCCAATCATTTCCGTTTGCGGCTGGTTATCACCTCATAATTTCTGAGATGTTATCCACAAGTCCACATCAAGTTTATTCTTTCGTTGTTGATTTTCTCAACAACTCCATTCAATCCTTCCTTATAAGTTCTTGTCATTCTACTATTTCAATTCTTCCGGAGGTTTTGTGTAATGTCTTCATCAAGTATCATTCCATCCTCTCAAGTTCGTGTTCTATTCTTTCCTTGTTCAACCGGAGTGCTACCTAAATCCTTTCAGTCTTATTTGTTTCTTATCTCGTTCTATCCGGAGTGATTTCATAGTCTATCCGATTCCATGAGCTTTTGATTCTCGTCATTCTCGTCGTTCCTCTCTTCTTCTCGAGTGCTCTCGATTCTTTGCTTCTTCTCCAGAGTTCTTGTTTCACCTCTCCTTTTTTCTCTTCCGTCTCGGTCCTAAGATCTCAGGACGAGATCTCTTGTTAGTGGAGGAGTGTTGTAACGCCCCGGATCTGATGCGCCAGGTGTCTGCCAGTTATTCGCCATCGTTGTCATGTCATTTGCTTGCGTGTTTCATATTGTCATGTCATCATGTGCATTTCATTTTGCATACGTGTTCGTCCCATGCATCCGAGCCTTTTCCCCGTTGTCCGTTTTGCAATCCGGCGCTCCTATGCCCTCCGGCATTCCCCCTTTCGTCTCTCATTGTGAGCGGGTGTTAAACTTTCTCGGAATGGACCGAGGTTTGTCAAGCGGCCTTGGTATACCACCGGTAGACCGCCTGTCAAGTTTCGTGCCATTTGGAGGTCGTTTGATACTCCAACGGTTAACCGCGTAGCCCGAAAGCCCCCTCTCTCTTTGCAGCCCATCACCCCTTCCAAACTGGCCCAAAACCCAGCAAACTCCCCTCCATGCTCTCGGTCATTCGATCACGATCGTGTGGGCGAAAACCGCTCCTCATTTGGACTCTCCTAGCTCCCTCTACCTATAAAACTAGCCCCTCCCCCGAAATTTGCGGATAAATTCGCAGACGAAACCCTAAAACCTCCCTCCGCGCCACCGGACATGTCCACCGACGGCCGGACGCGTCCGTGCCGCCCTGCCCAACCAATCAGAGCGCGCCGCGTGGCCTCCGCCGCCAGCCCCACCCCGCCGGCCCGCGGAGCCCATACGGGGCCCGCGAGGGCCCGCTCCGCGCCCGCCGCCGCCCAGCCCGTCTGCCGCCGCCAGGTGCCGCCGTGCTGCCCGTGCCGGTCGCCGCCTCCGCCGCCTGTGCCTCGTCCCCGCCGCCTCGTCCG